>NW_019943437.1:98933-164458 GCF_002910315.2 Salvelinus sp. IW2-2015 | reverse complement strand
TACTTCTGGACTGTGTAAAGTACTTCTGGGCTGTGAGCAGCTCTGGTAGAGGGTAGGCCTCTGTTTTGAAGTGGTCAGAAAATTGACCATATTCTCTTGAGCAATCGAGGACATCTTGGATAGTTCCCATCTGTGTCCAATATTGTGTTATAACTCGGTTGTGACTTGTAAACATGGGCACAGCAGCATCGCTACAGGCACAAACCACTCTTTGCTCTCGAAACACTGTGAAACAATTACACAATGCTGATGGGAGCCTGTCTATTGACATTTTTCACTCTTTCTAAACCTGTCTATTCCTAGACATCTCACAGAGGATACAGTAATACTCTACTCTATGTTGTACCATTTCTACAGTCATTGAGAAATGCCCTGCTGCCCAAATGATTGCATTTCACTGGCAAACAGTACTGTACAATTCTTAATTAGATTAATTCAGAGACAATAATTTACTGGGGAGCCATTGGGAGGCTGAGAGCTGAGAGCTCATCCATATGCTACTAATTTCCTGCTTTATTCATTGTGTGTTCTGGCTTTGTGTGGGAGGCTCCACAACTTCCATCTTTCTGACAAATCAGCCAAAATAGCAACGCAAACATTTTCCTTCTTCTTCTTCTCAGTCAAGTTAAAATATCACAGGATTGTATAAATTAAGACTGTCGACAAATGTCATTAATAATGAAACATGCATACTATTTCTCAATCCTGTTTCTCCTTATAAATAAATGATAATTTGTTTCTCTGCATCGTTACACAAAGGCCTGAGACTACTCTCCAACATTCTAATTATTTTGAAATAAACGCAACATGAATAGATTGAGCATGTCTTATCTCACGCTTTCCCCCATTGGTTGACATGAAAACAGAGAGGAACTAGAGAGGTAGTATGCTCCAATAGGATGCTGCTGTTGACACTGAAAGTGAAAAATGATCAGTTAAGGATCTCAAAGGGTGAGGATCAGCAGAATTAAAGCAAAGCGATTAATTTGGACATTACAGAACTTTCTTTAAGTATCCTAAAACAGCAAAGCAGACTCTATGGAACATCTCTCTGGGACTCATCAAGCTTAGCTTATTTACTAAGTATAAGCTTTGAGCTTTGAATCAATGCAGAATAAAGAAATGGGAAACAGTGAGGGGTTTATTTTCAGGGCCTGCAACATCTACAACACAAACACTCCACCTTTCTAACCACCGAGCTGTCAAAGAGCAGGGCTTGGGCTTGTAAACACACAGACAGTATGTGACATTACCATTGGTGAACTGTTATTACAGGCGGCTCTAGCAGCAGCAATAGCTCTGCAGGCCCTCAGCTTTCTACATGGAGAATAGATTTCTACATGGAGAATAGAGGCTGGGACACAATGACAGAGATCATTACCAGACCCAAGAGCATACAACATGTACAAAATCATATTCCTGCACATGATAATTTTACCCCTCTGCTAATGACACCGTTAATTGTATTTCTTGATCATTTGAAAAATTCCACAATGATTAAACATTTACAAGGTACTCAATGATTCATGACATTTGTATAAATGTACATACAGTGCCCTTGACTTTTTCCACATTTTGCTGTGTTACAGCCTGAATTTAAAATTGATTGAGTTGAGATTTTTGGTCACTGGCTTACACACAATACCCCATAATGTCAAAGTGGAATTATGTTTTTCAAAATGTTTTACAATTTAATTCACAATAAAAAGCTGAAATGTCTTGAGTCAATAAGTATTCAACCCATTTGTTATGGCAAGCCTAAATAAGTTCAGTAGTAAAGTAAAGGGGGTACTAACAGGGACGCAACTTTCACTGGGGATGGGGGGACATGACCCCCCCCCACACACACACACACGCACACACACACATATTCTCAAATTGCATTTTTGCCCCCCCCCCCAGTTTTATCATTGCACTGTGATAAGAAAAGCGGAATTGGTGTGCTTTAGGACCATGCAGACGCCTCAGAGCAGTTGGGTAGTATGTTTTGCGGTTTCAGCTGGCTGGATTTAGGACCGTGTGGACACCACATAGCATGCGGACAGAGGCATCTGTTGTCTGTGTGTGTTGTGCTTTTTCTCTGAGTTGTGAAAGGAAGCAGAACAGAAACTGGCTACTCTTTATTTGACTGATGTCGCTGGCAAGGTAACTGCTGTTTTAATTACCAGAAAAATAAGTATTTATTCCCAGTGATGAGTTAGTAAACTGACATGTAACGTTAGCTAATGCATTACATGTTTCATCCCCTCTTGACTGAAGTTCTGTCTGAAGGGAATTAACTATTTAAATAGCTGCTACCACAGCCTGTTCAGCTCTAGCCTCTAGCTATCTGTCAGGTAGCAGTATCTAACAGCTCTTGTGTGTATGGAAATGTTTTGTAGCCTTTGTTTTGTCCCATTTCAACAGAAGTAAATTAACTTGGCTAGTTTTCACTAACTTTAGTTATTATTTTTGCCACAATCACTAGACCTGAATCAAACGATGAAACCAGCGGCCAAACGATTCTGAAATTTTTGACAGCACAATATGAGTTTTATTAGTCAATAAAGCAATGTAACGTTATTGATCTGTCAGTTTCCCTAGCTAATTCCCTGCTAGTCACACTGACACGGTATAAACAACTCTACAGGCTTCACTGTCATGGTGCACAGTCAGTACACAACACCATGCTCATCATGCCTTAGCAGGATCAGATGGTGACATGTGTCCCAATAGGGTCAGACAGCCAGAGAAGGCCAGTCTATGGATTGAATTTTGCATTATATTATAACAACTAGTGAATGGATACAAAGTTCCAATCTTGAGTTGATGGGTAGGCTACAGTCTGGGAGCTGGGAATAATGGTCATTTCAATTATCTAACAATTACTTCTATACCTGGATAATATAATGTATGAATGTAATTCTTTGTAATGCCCCATCTGAGCAGGATCAGAGGGTGACAGGGGTCTTAGCAGGGTCAGGCAACCAGGGAAGACCAATCTGTGATGGCATTTAGGTGAACTTTTGCAGATGCAACACTTTATTCTGTCTGGATAGCAAACACTGGACAATCCAGAAGCTTCAAAGATTTAAACTATTTTAAGACAAATGTCTAAAGTTGATTTCCAAACTGTATCAAGGGTTGATAGAGGATTTTCACAATGACACAAACATGTAAAACAAAAATGTGAGGAAGACCTGGGAGACGCTATTGATGATGAATGGATACAAATATGTTTGAATGCCCAGTCATGTTCATATAATCTCAAACATAAATTACTGCAGTTTAATCCATAGAACGTACTACAGTTGAAGTCGGAAGTTTACATTAACTTGGGTTGGAGTCATTAAAACTCGTTTTTCAACCACTAAACAAATATCTTGTTAATAAACTATAGTTTTGGCAAGTCGGTTAGGACATCTACTTTGTGCATGACAAAGTAATAAGCCTTTGTTATTGGATGTGGACAATAAGCCTTGGTTGGATCAGGTTAATGGATGTGGATAATACGCCTTGGTTGGATCAGGTTAACTTCTTGGAACTATAGGGGGTGCTGTTCCGCATTAGCATATTTGTGTCTCCAAATTAAACGCCTCCGTGCTAAATTCTTGATCGTACAATATGCATATTATTGTTATTATTGGATAGAAAACACCTTCTAGTTTCATAGAAGTTGGAATTTTGTCTCTGAGTGGTACAGAACAATTTCTACAGCACTTTTCATGACAGGGTTCAGATTTCAGAAATTTTTACCTCTGATCTGGGGTCTGTTTTAAGGCGACAGTGAATGCTATGAAGAAACCGACACTGCCTACGTCTTCCTCTGGGTGCTGTACGTCATCACGTTTTCAATGGAATCGATGGGACATTCACAGCCATTATAAAAGACCAAAATGTATAGAGACCGTCCTTTCTCGTCGTGCGCCTGAAGCGTGAAGCCATCGGACTTGCTCGTTCCAAATCGGTTTCTAACCAGCAATATTTCTCCGGTCATGTTTTCAGTCGTTTATAGTTGTTAAAAACATCATAATGTAGTTAATTTGAACCGTTTTATACAATTTATACCGTTTAGTGCGATTTTGAGGAATTTTTTGTTGTGCACTCTGAAAGTTTGGACACGTTTTAGGGTCGGTCGTTGGTGGTGACATTTCGAAGGACAGAGGACATCTATCGACCAAAAGACGTTTATAACATAGAAAGGATACATTGCCCAAGAATCTGATGGAAGAACAGCCTCAAAGTAAGCAATATTTAATATGATAAACGTGTTTTCTGTCGAATATTTTAAACGCATATCGCCATTTTGTTTGGTATAGCTTCACTTGGCCAACCCTGTATTGAAAAGTAAGGATAATTTTAAAAATGTAAATCAGCGGTTGCATTAAGAACTAATTTGTCTTTCGATTCTTGTCAACCCTGTATTTTTTAGTCAAGTATATGATTAGCTTCAATTAAACTAGATCACTCGATAGATGACGTCAGACATATTGAGCTTGATTTCCTAGTATTTTTATGTGAACCACGGTTTGTATGGCTAAATATGCACCTTTTCGAACAAACTGTATATGTATTGTAAAAATGATGGTACAGAGTGTCATCGAAGAATTCTGAAAGGTAGTGAAAAAATTATATATTTTCTTATTACGTTATAGCGCCTCTTTCTGAATCGATGCTCTCGTAACTTTGCACTGTGGTATGCTAACTTTATCGATTATTGTGTTTGCGCTGAAAAACGCTTAAGAAAATCTGAAATAATGGTCTGAAATTCACGTAAGAACTGGGTCTTTCCATTGCTATGCTTTGTTCTATTTATTGAAATGTTTTATGATGAGTAATTGGTCATACACGTTGCTCTATTTCTATAATTTAGTCGATTTGCGGATGGCTCGGTGCAATGTAAACTGTGTTTCACCTGAAATATGCACCTTTTTTCTAACAAAAACTATCATATACCAGGAATATGTATCAGACGGTCTCTGAAGAGGTTTTCTTGGTTAGTGGATATCAATATCTTAGTTGAGCGAATTGGTGATAGCACCTGAAGAGGTAAGAAACTGATGAGTTAGCGAATAGTGGTGTAGTTTTGCTAACGTGTTTAGCTAATAGATTTACATATTGTGTCTCCTGTAAAAAGCATTTTAAAAATCCTGAAATGGGTGGCTTATTCACAAGATCTGTATTCTTTCATCTGGTGTCTTGACTTGTGGATTAATATATTTAGTGCTCTATCTACTTGTAAGCTATGCTAGCTATGCTAATCAGTGTTGGGGATGGGGTGCTCCCGGGACCCGGGGTAGGAGGTCGTTAAGTTAATGCGATGTGGAATAATACGCCTTGTGTTGGATCAGGTTAATGATGTGGACAAAAGCTTGGTGGATCAGTTAATGTAGATGGACAATAAGCCTTGGTTAGATCAGAGTAATGGATTGTGGATAATACGCCTTGGTTGGATCAGGTTAAGATGTGGAAATACGCCTGGTTGGATCAGGTTAATGGATGTGGATAATTACGCCTGTGGTTGGAATCAGGTTTACTTTTACTGCCTCAGAAACCTGGATCCGGAGCACCCCACCCCCCCACACACTGGATTAGCATAGATAGCATAGCTGCAGAAGTAGGAGTAGCATGCTAATATCATGTAAATCGCACAAGCCAAGACACCAGTGAAAAGATACATAAGATCTTGTGAATTAAAGCACCATTTCGATTTTTAAAATGTTTTACAGGGGAAGACAAAATATTAAATATTAGCTAAAACACGTTAGCAAAAATACACCACTATTTTCTAACTTCCATCAGTTCTACTCCTTCAGGCTATTCACCAATTCGCTCAACTAAGACATTGATAGCCAATAAACCTATAAAAAAAAACCATCAGCATGACAGTCTGATAACATATTCATGGTATAGGATAGTTTTTGTTAGAAAAAAAGTGCATATTTCAGGTAGAATCACAGTTTGACAATTGCACCGACCATCACAAATCCACTGGATTACTGAGATAGAGGCAACGTGTATGACCAATTTACTATCATCATAAAACATTTCATAAAATAGACAAAGCATAGCAATGGAAAGACCCAGTCTTGTGATTTCAGACCATTATTTCAAGATTTCTAAGGTTTTTCAGCGAAAACACAATAAATCGATAAGTAGCATACTACATGTTCCAACTTTACCAAGCATCGATTTCCAGCCAAAGAGCGCTATAACGTAACCACCGCCAAAAGATATTAATTTTTCACTAACCCTTCTCAGACATTCTTCCGATGACACTCCTGTAACTCATTTTACAACATACATATACAGTTGTTCGAAAAGTGCATATTTAGCCATACAAAACCGTGTTACACAAGGAAAATACTAGGAAATCAAGCCGCCAATAGTCTGACAGTCACTATCAGAGTAGATCTAGTTAAATTAAAAGCTAATCTATACTTGACTAAAAAATACAGGGTTGACGGAATCGAAAGACAAATTATTCTTAATGGCAACCGCTGATTTTACATTTAAATTATCCTTACTTTTCACATACAGGTTGCCAAGTGAAGCTATACCAAACAAAATGGCGATATGTGCGTTTAAAAATATCTTCGACAGAAACACGGTTTATCATATTTAAATATTGCTTACTTGATGCTGATCTTCCCATCATTCTTGGCAAATGTATCCCCCCTTTTCTATGTTATTAAAGCTTTTGGCTCGATAGATGTCCTCTGTCCTTCGAAAGTGTCCGCACCAACGGACCGACTCCCCTAAAACGGTATGGTCCAAACTTTCAGAACGACACAACAACAGAAATTCCTCAAAATCGCGCACTAAACGGATTAAATTGATTATTAAAACGGTTCAAATTACTACATTATTGATGTTTTTAAACAACTATACGGACTGAAAACTATGGACCGGAGAAAATTGCTGCGTTAGAAAACGACTTGGAACGAGAACACGGTCCGAATGGCCTTCACGTTGAGGCGCCATTGGTGAGAAAGAACGGTCTCTAGTACATTTTGGTCATTTTATAATGGCTGGTGAACGTCCCATCCACTTCATTCGAAAACGTGATTGACGTACCAGCACCCCAGAGAACGTTAGGCAGTGATCGGTTTCTTCATGCATTCACTGTGCCTTATAAACAGACCCCAGATCAGAGGTAAAAATTTCTGAAATCTGAACCCTGTCATGAAAAGTGCTGTAGAAATTGTTCTGTACCACTCAGAGACAAAATTTCAACTCCTATAGAAACTATAGACTGTTTTCTATCCAATAATAACAATAATATGCATATTGTACGATCAAGAATTGAGTACGAGGCAGTTTAATTTGGAAATGTAAAAAAAAAAATAATGCTAACAGCTCCCCCTATTGACAAAAGGTTAATGGATGTGGATAATACGCCTTGGTTGGATCAGGTTAATGGATGTGGAAAATAAGCCTTGGTTGGATCAGGTTAATGGATGTGGACAATAAGCCTTGGTTGGATCAGGTTAATGGATGTGGACAATAAGCCTTGGTTGGATCAGGTTAATGGATGTGGAAAATAAGCCGGCCTCAGTGATCCTGATACACTGGTGATGATATCTCAGATCAGATAAACCAACCCATGTCAGTTCTCCTCTCCCATTAAAATACACACACACAGTATAACACAGACACACATGCGCACGCACTCACACACAAGTCATTTTTCCAACAGTTTTTTACAGACAGATTATTTCGCTTATAATTCCAGTGGGTCAGGCGTTGACTGTCCCTTTAAACAGCTTGGACAATTCCAGAAGATGATGTCATGGCTTTAAAAGCTTCTGATAGGCTAATTGACATCATTGAGTCAATTGGAGGTGTACCTGTGGATGTATTTCACGGCCTACCTTCAAACTCAGTGCCTCTTTGCTTGACATCATGGGAAAATCAAAAGAAATCAGCCGAGACTTCAGAACAAAATGTAGACCTCCACAAGTCTGGTTCATCCTTGGGAGCAATTTCCAAACACCTGAAGGTACCACGTTCATCTGTACAAACAATAGTATGCAAGTATAAACACAATGGGACGATACAGCCATCGTACCGCTCAGGAAGGAGACGTGTTCTGTCTCCTAGAGATGAACGTACTTTGGTGCGAAAAGTGCAAATCAATCCCAGAACAACAGCAAAGGACCTTGTGAAGATGCTGGAGGAAACAGGTACAAAAGTATATATATCCACAGTAAAACGAGTCCTATATCGACATAACCTGAAAGGTGGCTCAGCAAGGAAGAAGCCACTGCTCCAAACCCGCCATAAAAAAGCCAGACAACGGTTTGCAACTGCACACGAGGACAAAAATCATACTTTTGGAGAAATGTCCTCTGGTTTGATGAAACAAAAATAGAACTGTTTGGCCATAATGACCATCGTTATGTTTGGAGGAAAAAGGGGGATGCTTGCAAGCCGAAGAACACCATCCCAACTGTGAAGCACGGGGGTGGCAGTATCATGTTGTGGGGGTGCTTTGCTGTAGGAGGGACTGGTGCACTTCACAAAATAGATGGCATCATGATGCAGGAAAATTATGTGGATATATTGAAGCAACATCTTAAGACATCAGTCAGGAAGTTAAAGCTTGGTCGCAAATGGGTCTTCCAAATGGACAATGACCCCAAGTATACTTCCAAAGTTATGGCAAAATGGCTTAAGGACAACAAAGTCAAGGTATTGGAGTGGCCATCACAAATCCCTGACCTCAATCCCATAGAAAATGTGTGGGCAGAACTGAAAAAGCGTGTGCGAGCAAGGAGGCCTTGTTCCTCTTGCTGGCGCGCGCCCAGGGAGGTTGGCTACAGTTCCTCAGGACCTTAAACTCTTTAATAATATTTGAACTGTTTGTCACAGAAACATCAAGCTGCTTGGAGATGGTCTTGTAGCCTTTACCTTTACCATGCTTGCCTATTATTTTCTTCTGATCTCTCAGAAAATCTCTCCTTTGCTTTCTCTGGTCCATGTTCAGTGTGGTGCACACAATGATACCAAACAGCACAGTGACTACTTTTCTCCATTTAAATATGCTGAATGACTAATTACAAGATTGGAGACATGGATACTAATTAAAGAAACAAATTAGTTTGAAATATCACTATAATCCAATTATTTATTAAATTTTCTATGGGGGGTGCCAAGAAATGTGTCCAGGCCATTTGTTAGAATATCTTTGTAGAATAAGCAATAATGCATCTCTTTCCACAGCTTCTTTGCTTTATTCATGACATACCAAAGGCATGCAAGTATAATGACAAAATATATTTTAATTTAATCTCTTTTCAGGAGAATTAACATTATTTCAATGAGCTGTAAGGTACCAACAAAATTGAGCACGTCTGTACATATGAGATGAGTAATGCCAGATATGTAAACATTATTAAGTGACTAGTGTTCCATTCCTTAAAGTGGCCAGTGATTTCTAGTCTATGTTATAGGCAGCAGCCTCTATGGATGACTTAAAATGTACATGTATGACTCGAAGGGAATTTCACATATCAGTTCTAGATAGCTATTGATTAATAAGAGCGTGTGTTGGTATACACCGGTACTGTCGAAAAGGCGTAAGCACAGGTGTTACAGACACACAGGGTCCACACGCAGTTAAGACAATGTGCAGACCTCGTGTAACATGACACTCGCTTGATGACATGAAATACGCTGGAAGGTAGAACAACGGCGAGATGTGGCGTCGAGAAGGATGTGTACTGAGATGCCGTATTGGTGATGCGAATCAATTCTGACCTTCGTAGTACCCGACAGTCGCGCGGGTCGCTACCTGTGTCCTAGCGGCGCACGTAGTAGTGTTCCTACACCACAAAGATGCACGTCAATTGCCGTTGCCGCGGCTAGGGCACTCACCACTCCTGACTGGGACCACGAGCATGTAGACAGAACTTGCCCGTGGAGCGGAGTGCAGTTTCCAGGTTACACAAGGGAGGGGGGGACACAGGCCGCGAGAATCAGGATTGCATATCCCAATATAGATCCTTTGCATCTCTAAAGAGAAATGTGTGTGAGGTGGTATCGTGTTACCGGAGATGACATAGACAAGCGTTGTTTCTTTAGACCTGCTCCTACAGAGCGGTTGAAATAGAGTGCGTAAGCTGTGCGCTAATCCACATGATCCGTTCTATCTCAGAGGTCTTCTGTGGCTCCTGGTCCATTTCATTTTGTCCTACGTTAAAGTAGCAATGTATTATAATCGGCCACATGGAACCGTTGAAGCTTTCCACCTTTCTCCAACTGTTCTCGGGGTCCCCTCGATGATAGATGTGTAGAGAAGAGCTGATGAATGCTATACCTATCGTTCTCGTTATGGCGGCTGAAAATCAAGAACGAACTATCTCCAATTATTGTCTTCATTGAGAGAGTGTGTGAGTGTCACTTGAGGTGGTGTATTAATATTCGCAAGGACTACCACACTTACCAGGAAAGCCGTCAAACCTCCTCCTACCCATTGGCGTTAAGACCCTCTCTATATCACATGAGAGTGTATAAATCGAAGCCTCGACACTATTTTCTATTACGTCGAAGAATCATTGATGATTTCGAGCTATGAGGAACCATAGCGTTAAGACCAACGACAGTCATAGCGAGGGTGAAACCAGTGTGAGGCCGCCGAGCTTACAGGAGAGAGACTCGATACGTCACACACCCTGTGCGGTGCAAAGCTTAACAAGGATACATGCCCAGCTGGTTGAGGAAGTGGACGCCCATGGTATCAGCGAATGCCGGGAGAGCTCTAGTCAGAGTCTACCCTACTCCCTTCACACCATGGGGGCGTGCGACCACACGGTGGTCTTGGCGAAATGACCCAGTCACACCGCCGATATCGGCCTCGACCAGAGAGGCGAGACGTCTCAAGACCAGAAACCCTTCGGTATATGTGCTATGAATGATGAGAGCTTGGTAGAGGCAGTCACTACTCGTGAGTTGTGAGAGACTGCTTTCAACGTCGGTGACTATGTACTCGTCGAAACAACAGAGCAACCATGCAAAATACGACAATAGCGAAGTATTCGCTTATTGATCAATGAGTACCAGTAGTGAGAGAAGACGCAAGTAGACATGGTACAAGGGCAACGCGCTTCCGACCGTATGTCAATGATGCATCGGTCTGCTGGACTCGTGGACTAAATGGGGAGCGTGTGAATCACAGACAATTGAGCTCTAAGTGCTTGGTGTTGTCGAATTAAAAGTACTTCGTCAGATGGCAATGGAAGTGTGTGCTTAGGGGTGATGGCGAGCTGAACTAACGAACAGGAACACGTCGCCTAGCCTCCGAGGGACTAATGTATCCTGACTTATCTACTCCAGAGCGCAATCTTCAATGAATTGACTAGAGCGTAGCAAGATGGCTATATGAGGACCGGACTTGAGTTACTGAATTATAGTCGCAGTTACCCTTGCCTTCCTAGTGTCGTCCAGGATACAATTTCGGGGTCAAGCCATGATTAGGAGCAAGGAGTTCTAAATGAGAATACCCCTCTACAGTCTGCCCTCCTTAATTTTTGGGGCCTATGGACAGTCAAACATACATTGTTTACC
The DNA here is from genome assembly GCF_002910315.2 of Salvelinus sp. IW2-2015. NCBI lineage: Eukaryota > Metazoa > Chordata > Actinopteri > Salmoniformes > Salmonidae > Salvelinus > Salvelinus sp. IW2-2015. The sequence goes on along the minus strand of NW_019943437.1, from coordinate 152,911 downwards.
TCTCTTTGTGCTCTACTATACACTCCATATATCGTTGGATGGAAAACACACAACTATCCTTGAATAGAACAGTACTATGAAATTAAAGGGCAGAGCTCTTACTCTTTTGAATCTTTATTCATTCTACTCTCCTCCACACACACACACTATGCTTGACTTCACCACCCCAACCGCGTAACCCCACACAGCCTTCAGGAATCTCCCCCCAACAGTATTGCCTATGGAAACTATGGAAGTATCTACCTCTGCCTGAATGTTCCTGCTAAGATTATTGCACAAGCCGAGGTATGAGGATGGTAAAAAGTTGGATCATTAGAATTACTTGCTCTTTCGCAACCCCAAACTAAGCCTCTACCCTATCACTTGTTATGATTGAAAGTTGTATACTCTAACATTAGTCACAATTCCACCTCCCTATTAGAAGGAAATGAGAGCTATTCACGACAATGCTTACAACCTATTCAATCTCGCACAATCCACACAAGTGCAGCCAAAGGTTCACTATTGTTTGATTGACAAGCCTGACTTCACGGGAAAACTTACTAAACATGTTCACCGTGATTTGTCCCATGAAAACGCTCATTCTGTAATAACCTAATTTTCCATTGCGTGCCCTAATGAACATGATGCGGTGTATGGCGCTCCCTTATGTTCACAGGTGCAACTATGGCTGGCAGCCCGTTCTGTGACGAGGTGTCCCTACCCAGCTTGTTCACGGACCTGTGCAACCCTGCAATTGTAGCTGTGAGCGCAACTGGAGCCTCTGTGACAAAGGTAAAGCATAGGCGCCACATCACACACCATAGCTTGAATTTAAGCGAGAAGATCAATCAAAACGTTACATTTTAAAAGACAATTCCACCAGTAATCAGTCTTCCATCATTGTGATGAGTCTACGACAATACCTGGCATGTAACAGAAAGTCGTCGATATACGACTGAGCATGACCTTTAGGATGCATGCGTCATGATTAACCTGTGTCGTTCCTATATCGACTAACCGTTCAAAAGTTTGTCACTTAGAAAAGTCCTGCATTTTGAAAGAAAAGCTAAAGAACTTGACAATTTTCTTAGATAAAATAACATCAAATGATGCAGAAATACATTGATATAGACATTTTAATGTTAATGACTAACATAACTGGAAACGCTCTGCATTTGTTTTTAAAGAATATCTACGTAGTTACAGAGGCCCATTATGAGCACATCACTCTTGTTTTCCAATGCACTGTTAGCCTAATCAAGTTTATCATTTTAAAAAGCAAATTATCATTAGAAACTCTTTTCAATTATGCTTAGCACAGCTAAACTGTTGTGTGATTGTAAAGAAGCAATAAAACTCCTTTCTGATAGTTTGAGTACTGGCAGCACAGCATTGTGGTTCATTACAGCTCAAAATGGCCAGACAAAGACCTTTCTTCGAATCATCCTTCTTCTTGTCTAGAAACTGAAGTCTATTCCATGTAAAATGCCAGTTCTAAGTTGACCCTAAACTTCATTTGAACGCTGTGTATGTAAATGGAACCACACACCAGTTGAATCAGAAGTTTAGCATAACACCTTATTGGATCTAACTGTTTTTCAACCCATCTCCACACAGTTCTTGCGGTTAACAAACTTAGTTTGGAAGTCGTTAGACAGCTACTTTTGTGCATAATCATTTCCAACAATATTTACAAGACAATTATTCACAGACAATTATTTCACTTATAAATTCACTATAACATCAATCCAGGGGCAAAGTTTAGCATTATACTAAAATGACGCCTTATATTGTGGGAAGCTTGTGGAAGGCTACCCGAAACATTTGACCCAAGTTAAACAATTTAAAGGCAATGCTACCAAATACTAATTGAGTATATGTAAACTTCTGACCCACTGAGAATGTGATGAAAGAAATAAAAGCTGAAATAAATAATTCTCTCTACTATTATTCTGACATTTCACATTTTTAAAATAAAGTGGTGATCCTAACTGACCTAAGACAGGGAATTTTTACATGGATTAAATATCAGGAATTGTGAAAAACTGAGTTTAAATGTATTTGGCTAAGATGTAAACTTCCGACTGCAACTGTATATGCCAGTGAACGTGAATATAATGCACTCAGAAATGCTGCCTGGAGGAGTAAAACACAAAAGGGGACATATTTGCAAATGTTATGCACTGGCTGAATTCTGACAAAAAGTATATTATTTTATCTCAGCATGTCTACAGACTCTCCCATCACCCTGTTCTGTTTGCTTGGAAATGTTGATACTGAACACTGTTATCAGAAGAAACTGTAGAACCTAGCATTTATAGAGGCTAAGAAATGCATTGCCATTAATTGGAAGGTTGGTTATCCTCCCATAATGTCACAGTGGATGGCAGAAATGTTGAGTTATGTATCACTACATTTGATTTATTACAAGATGATTTATTACAAGATTATACTGTGCAACTTTCATGAGGTCTGGATGCCTAATATAGAATACTGTACGACAAAAGGAGTCTGTATTGAAATTATGCCCATGTCAGGGAGATACCTATTTAGGCAATCCCTAGCTGCTGGGCTGCTCAGTCCTGGCCCTGCCGTACTGTTGGTTGTCACTCTGGCCTTGGACTAACAAACCTGAAACCAATGATGAATGTTTCACTAAGATCTTCAAGCTGAGTGGGGTGTGTTGTGATGGGACATGCAGGGCGGTGGCCTCTAGGGGCGGAACGGGCGATCCAGCTTTGTTGTGTGCAGTAAAAAAAAAACTCTACAGTACTATCAAATCAAATTTTATTGGTCACATACACGTGATTATCAGATGTTATTGCGGGTGTAGCGAAATGTTTGTGCTTCTAGCTCCAACAGTGCAGTAATATCTAACAAGTAATATCTAACAAATTACACAACATATACCCAATACACACACATCTAAGTAGGAATGATTTAGGACTATATACATATGGACGAGTAGTGTCAGAGTGGAACAGACTAAGATACAGTAGAATAGTATAGAAAAACAGTAAATACATGAGATGAGTAATGCAAGATATGTAAACATTATTAAGTGAATGAGATACCGTAGACTAGTATAGAAAACAGTATATATACGAGATGAGTAATGCCAAATATGTAAACATTAAGTGACTAAGATACCATAGAATAGTATAGAATACAGTATATATGTACATATGAGATGAGTAATGCAAGCTATGTAAACATTGTTAAGTGACTAAGATACCGTAGAATAGTATAGAATACAGTATATACAGACGTGCTCAAATTTGTTGGTACCGCTCTACAAAAAACAAAGAATGCACAATTTTCTCTGAAATAAATGGAAACTGACAAAAGTCATTGGCATCCACCATTGTTTGTTTCATATTTAATAGAAATCAGACTTTGCTTTTAATTTTTTATTCAACATAATATTGTAAATAATAAAACTGGCATGGACAAAAATGATGGGATCCTTAATCTAATATTTTGTTACACAACCTTTAGAGGCAATCACTGCAATCAAACGTTTTCCGTCGCTCTCAATGAGACTTCTGAACCTGTTAACAGGTAGTTTGGCCCACTCTTCCTGAGCAAACTGCTCCAGCTGTCTCAGGTTTGATGGGTGCCTTCTCCAGACTGCAAGTTTCAGTTCTTTCTGTAGATGTTCGATAGGATTCACATCAGGACTCATAGAAGGTCACTTCAGAATAGTCCAATGTTTTGTTTTGATCCATTCTTGGGTACTTTTAGCTGTGTGTTTTGGGTCATTGTCCTGTTGGAGGACCTGCGACCTGCGACTGAGACAGAGCTTTCTGACACTGGGCAGTACGTTCCGCTCCAGAATGCCTTGGTAGTCTTGAGATTTCATTGTGCCCTGCACAGGCTCAAGGCACCCTGTGCCAGGCGCAGCAAAGCAACCCCAAAACAGAACCGAGCCTCCTCCATGTTTCACTGTAGGTATGGTGTTCTATTATTTGAAAGCTTAATTCTTTCGTCTGTGAACATAGAGCTGATGTGACTTGCCAAAAAGCTCCAGTTTTGACTCATCTGTCCCAAGGACATTCTCCCAGAAGGATTGTGGCTTGTCAATATGTATTTTAGCAAATTCCAGTCTGTCTTTTTTATGTTTTTCTTTCAGAAGTGGAGACCTCCTGGGTCCCACTTTCGCTCAAAACGCAACAGATGGTGCAATCAGAAACTGACGTACCTTCACCTTGGAGTTGGTATCTCTTTGGCAGTCTTCCTTGGTTCTTTTTCTACCATTGGCACTATCATTCTATTCAATCTGGGGTTGATGTTCCTCTTGCGGCCGCGCCCAGGGAGGTTGGCTACAGTTCCATGGACCTTAAACTTCTTAATAATATTTGGAACTGTTGTCACAGAAACATCAAGCTGCTTGGAGATGGTCTTGTAGCCTTTACCTTTACCATGCTTGCCTATTATTTTCTTTCTGATCTCCTCAGACAAATCTCTCCTTTGCTTTCTCTGGTCCATGTTCAGTGTGGTGCACACAATGATACCAAACAGCACAGTGACTACTTTTCTCCATTTAAATATGCTGAATGACTAATTACAAGATTGGAGACATGTGATACTAATTAAAGAAACAAATTAGTTTGAAATATCACTATAATCCAATTATTTATTAAATTTTCTATGGGGTGCCAAGAAATGTGTCCAGGCCATTTTAGAATATCTTTGTAGAATAAGCAATAATGCATCTCTTTCCACAGCTTCTTTGCTTTATTCTATGACATACCAAAGGCATGCAAGTATAATGACAAAATATATTTTAATTTAATCTCTTTTCAGGAGGAATTAAGCATTATTTCAATGAGCTGTAAGGGTACCAACAAATTTGAGCACGTCTGTACATATGAGATGAGTAATGCCAGATATGTAAACATTATTAAAGTGACTAGTGTTCCATTCCTTAAAGTGGCCAGTGATTTCTAGTCTATGCTTATAGGCAGCAGCCTCTAATGTGCTAGTGATGGCTGTTTAACAGTCTGATGGCTTGATAGAAGCTGTTTTTCAGTCTCTCGGTCCCAGCTTTGATGCACCTTTACTGACCTCGCCTTCTGGATGATAGCGGGGTGAACAGGCAGTGGCTCGGGTGGTTGATGTCCTTGATGATCAATTTGACCTTCCTGGGACATCGGGTGCTGTAGGTGTCCTGGAGGGCATGTAGTTTCCTCCCGGTAATGCGTTGGGCAGACCTCACCACCCTCTGGAGAGCCTTGCAGTTGCGGGCGGTGCAGTTTCCGTACCAGGAGGTGATACAGGCCAACAGGATGCTTTCAATTGTGCATCTGTAAAAATGTGTGAGGGTTTTAGGTGACAAGACAAATTTCTTTAGCCTCCTGAGGTTGAAAAGGCTCTGTTGCGCCTTCTTCACCACATTGTCTGTGTGGGTGGTCCATTTCAGTTTGTCAGTGATGTGTACGCCAAGGAACGTGAAGCTTTCCACCTTCTCCACTGTGGTCCCATCGATGTAGATAGGGGGGTGCAACCTCTGCTGTTTCCTGAATTCCACGACCATCTCCTTTGTTTTATTGATGTTGAGTGAGAGGTTGTTTTCCAGGAACCACACTCCCAGAAACCTCACCTCCTCCCTGTAGGCTGTCTCATCATAGTTGGTAATCAAGCCTACTACTGTTGTGTCATTTGCAAACTTGATGATTGAGTTGGAGGCGTGCTTGGCCACGCAGTCATGGGTGAACAGGGAGTACAGGAGGGGGCTGAGCACGCACCCTTGTGGGGCCCCAGTGTTGATGATCAGCGAAGTGGAGGTTATGTTTCCTACCTTCACCACCTGGGGGCGGCCCGTCAGGAAGTCCAGCACCCAGTTGCCCAGGGCGGGGTTCAGACCAGAGCCTCAAGCTTAATGATGAGCTTGGAGGGTACTATGGTGTTGAATGCTGAGCTATAGTCTATTAACAGCATTCATACATAGGTATTCCTCTTGTCCAGATGGGATAGGGCAGTGTGCAGAGGGATGGCGATTGCATCGTCTGTGGATCTATTGGGGCGGTAAGCAAATTGAAGTGGTGAAGTCTAGGGTGGCAGGTAAGGTACTGTAGAGGTGATATGATCCTTGACTAGTCTCTCAAAGCACTTCATGATGATAGAGGTGAGTGCTACGGGGCGATAGTCATTATGTTCCGTTACCCTTGCCTTCTAGGGTACAGGAACAATGGTAGCCATATTAGGCCTATGATATGAATTACAGTGCCCTCCTTAATTTTGGGGCAGTGAAGCATTTTTTCTTCTTTTGGCTTTATACACCAAAAGTTTGGATTTGAAATCAAACAATGACTATGAAATTAAAGGGCAGACTGTGAGCTTTCATTTTTTCACGACTCTCCTCTTCGTCTGAGGAGGAGTAGGAAGGATCGGACCAATGTGCAGCGTGGTAAGTGTTCGTCATTTTATTAAAATGCACCAGACACGCTGAGCCGGCACAACACGCCCTGGCTGGATGCCCACTCTCGCATGGCACTTGCGGGGGGCTGGTGTCGCATACGGTGTCGCATACTGGCGACACTGTGCGCTCCACCGCATAACACGGTGCCTGACCAGTACAACGCTGCTTTCGGTAAGCACAGGGAGTTGGCTCAGGTCTATCGCCTGACACCGCCAATCTCCCTGTGTGCCACCCCCCAAACTGCCTCTCGTGCCTGTTGCGCTGCCTTACCTCATATCGCCGCCGCTCAGCTTTCGCTGCCTCCAGTTCTTCCTTGGGGCGGCGATATTCCCCAGCCTGTGCCCAGGGTCCCTTGCCTTCCAGTATCTCCTCCCAAGTCCAGGAGTCCAGAACCCTCTGCTCCTAGTTACCACGCTGCTTGGTCCTTTTTTGGTGGTGGGTAGTTCTGTCACGACTCTCCTCTTCGTCTGAGGAGGAGTAGGAAGGAGTAGGAGTAGGAAGGAGGATCGGACCAATGTGTGTAAGTGTTCGTCATTTTATTAACATGCACTGAACACTAAAATACAAAATAAACAAACAAAGAACAACTGAAACAGTTCCGTCTGGTAACTAATACAAAGACAGAAAACAACTACCCACAAATCATTGTAGGAAAACAGGCTACCTAAGTATGGCTCCCAATCAGAGACAACAATAGACAGCTGCCTCTGATTGGGAACCACACCAGGCCAAACACATATAAACACAACAACAACACAGAAAAAGAACATAGACTGCCCACCCCAACTCACGCCCTGACCAAACTAAAATAGAGACATAAAAAGGAACTAAGGTCAGGACGTGACACATTTGAGGGTATTTTCATGCATATCAGTTGAACCGTTTAGAAATTACAGTACTTTTTGTACATAGTCCTCCCATTTTTGGGGAGCAAATCAATTAATTTGTATGTGTATTAAAGTAGTAAAAAGTTAAATATTTGGTCCCACATTCATAGTACACAATGACTACATCAAGTTTGTTACTGTACAAATTTGTTGGATGCATTTGCTGTTTGTTTTGGTTGTGTTTCAGATTATTTTGTGCCCAATAGAAATGAATGGTAAATAATGTATTGTGCTATTTTGGAGTCACCTTTATTGTAAATAAGAATAGAATTTGTTTCTAAACATTTCTATATTAATGTGGATGCTGCCATGATTACGAATAATCGATTACGAGTGAATAGTAAATAATATCTTGGGGTTCTGATATTTGCGCATCTAACTTTCTCACTCATCATTATTCAGGATTCATTCAGGATTATCCGTAATCATGGTAGCATCCACATTAATGTAAAATGTTGGTCCCATGTTTCATGAGCTGAAATAAAAGAGTCCAGAAATGTTCCACATGCACAAAAAGCTTATTTCTCTCAAATGTTGTGCATGGGACCATTTTGTGCACAAAATTTGCAGGGGCAATGCAAATAGTCTGGGTAGCCATTTGATTAGATGTTCAGGAGTCTTATGGCTTGGGGGTGGGTATAAGCTGTTTAGAAGCCTCTTGGACCTAGACTTGGCGCTCCGGTACCGCTTGCCGTGCGGTAGCAGAGAGAACGGTCTATGACTGGGGTGGCTGGAGTCTTTGACAATTTTTAGGGCCATCCTCTGACACCTGGTATAGAGGTCCTGGATGGCAGGAAGCTTGGCCCCAGTGATAGTGATGTACTACCCTCTGTAGTGCCTTGCGGTCGGAGGTCGTGCAGTTGCCGTACCAGGCATTGTTTCAACCCGTCAGGATGCTCTCGAACATTTTGAGGATCTGAGGACCCATGCCAAGTCTTTTCAGTCTCCTGAGGTGTAATATGATTTGTCGTGTGCTCTTCATGACTATCTTGGTGTGCTTGGACCATGTTAGTTTGTTGGTGATGTGGACACCAAGGAATTTGAAGCTCTCAACATGCTCCACCGCAGCCCCGTCAATGAGAATGGGGGCGTGCTCTGTCCTCCTTTTCATGTAGTTCACAATCATCTCCTTTGTCTTGATCACGTTGAGGGAGCGGTTGTTGTCCTGGCACCACACGGCCAAGTCTCTGACCTCCTCCCTATAGGCTGTCTTGTTGTTGTCGGTGATCAGGCCTGCCACTGTTGTGTCATCGTCAATCTTAATGATGGTGTTGGAGTCGTGCCTGGCCGTGCAGTCATGAGTGAACAGGGAGTACAGGAGGGGACTGAGCACGCACCCCTGAGGGGCCCCCGTGTTGAGGATCAGCGTGGCGGGTGTGTTGTTGCCTACCCTTACCAGGATCCAGATGCAGAGTGAGGTGTTTATTCCTTAGCTTAGTGATGAGCTTTGAGGGCACTATGATGTTGAACGCTGAGCTGTAGTCAATGAATCGTATTGTTCCTTTTGTCCAGGTGTGAACGGGCAGTGTGGAGTGCAATAGAGATTGCATCATCTGTGGATGATCCACATCCAACGAGCGTCAGAGCAGGTGTAGTATGATTCAGTCTTTGTCCTGTATTGATGCTTTGCCTGTTTGATGGTTGTCAGAGGGCATAGCAGGTTTTCTTATAAGCTTCCGGGTTATAGAGTCCCGCTCATTGAAAGCGGCAGCTCTACCCTTTAGCTCAGTGCGGATGTTGCCTGTAATCCATGGCATCTGGTTGGGGTATGTACGTATAGTCACTGTGGGGACGACGTCATTGATGAAGCCAGTGACTGATGTGGTGTACCCCTCAATGCCATCGGAAGAATCCCGGGACATATTCCAGTCTGTGCTAGCAAAACAGTCCTGTAGCTTAGCATCTGCTTTACCACTTTTTTATTGACCGAGTCACTTTTGCTTCCTGCTTTAATTTTAGCTTGTAAACAGGAATCAGGATGATAGAAGTATGGTCAGATTTGCCAAATGGAGGTCGAGGGAGTGCTTTGTACGCGATTCTGTGTGTAGAGTAAAGGTGGTCTAGAGTTTTCATTCCCTCTTGTTGCACATTTAACATGCTGGTAGAAATTAGGTAAAACGGATTTAAGTTGCTTTAAAGGATTAACGGATTTAAGCTGCATTAAAGTCCCCGGCCACTAGGAGCACCGCCTCTTGATGAGCGTGTTCCTGTTTGCTTATGGCCGTATACAGCTTATTGAGTAATGTCTTAGTGCCATCATCGGTTTGTGGTTGTAAATAGACAGCTACGAAGAATATAGATGAAAACTCTCTGGGTAGATAGAGAGGCATGCGGCAAGTAGCCTAGTGGTTAAAGCGTTGGGACAGTAACCGAAAGGTTGCTGGATTGAAACCCCGAGCTGACAAGGTAAAAAAATATGTTGTTCTGCCCCTGAACAAGGCATACACTGTTCCCCGTTAGGCCGTCATTGTAAATAATAATTTGTTATTTACTGACTTGCCTAATTAAATTAAATTTAAAAATACTGTGGTCTACAGCTTATCATGAGATACTCTACCTCAGGTGAGCAAAACCTTGAGATTTCCTTACATATCATGCACCAGCTGTTGTTTACAAATATACATAGACCGCCAGCCCTTGTCTTACTGGCGGTCTATGTATAGGCTGCTGTTCTATCCTGCCAATACAGTGTATAACCCGCCAGCCGTATGTTATTCATGTCGTTGTTCAGCCATGACTCGGTGAAACAGAAGATATTACAATTTTTAATGTCCCGTTGGTAGGATATACGTGATTGTAGTTCATCCACTTTATTATCCAGCGATTGTACGTTGGCCAATAGTACCAATTGCAAAGGCAGATTAGCCACTCATCACCGGATCCTCACAAGGCACCCCGATCTCCTTCCGTGATACTGCCGTCGCCTTCTCCTACAAATGACGGGGATGAGAGCCTGTTCGAGTGTCTGGAGTAAATCCCTCCCACCCGACTCGTTAAAGAAAAATTATTCATCCAGTTCAAGGTGAATAATCGCTGTTCTGATGTCCAGAAGCTCTTTTCAGTCATAAGAGACGGTAGCAGCAACACTGTACAAAATAAGTTACAAACAATGCGTAACAACGTCAGCCATCCCTTCCGGCACTATCTTTCACTCAGCGCTCTGTGCAGGGCTCTGTGCCCTGCAGGCCAGTCAAGTTCTTCCACACTAATCTCGACAAACCATTTCTGTATGGACCTTGCTTTGTGCATGGGGTCATAGTCATGCTGAAACAGGAAAGGGCAGTCCCCAAACTGTTGCCACAATGTTGGAGGCACAGATTCATCTAGAACGTCATTGCACGCTGTAGCAGTTGTCCTGAGTCTGCAAAACACTGCCAGGGCCTAGGATCAAGAGAGACACTCACGTTTTTTAATACTTTATCTCTTGACACACTGATGAAAATAATAATGGCCTCTAAATCTTCAAGCTGCATACTGGACCCTATTCCAACTAAACTGCTGAAAGAGCTGCTTTCTGTGCTTGACCCTCCTATGTTGAACATAATAAATGGCTCTCTATCCAACGGATGTGTACCAAACTCACTAAAAGTGGCAGTAATAAAGCCTCTCTTGAAAAAGCCAAACCTTGACCCAGAAAATATAAAAAACTATTGGCCTATATCGAATCTCCCATTCCTCTCAGCAATTTTAGAAAAAGCTGTTGTGCAGCAACTCACTGTCTTCCTGAAGACAAACAATGTATACGAAACGCTTCAGTCTGGTTTTGGACCCCATCATAGCACTGGTGAAGGTGGTAAATTACTTTTTAATTGCGTCAGACTGAGGCTCTGCATCTGTCCTCGTGCTCCTAGACCTTACTGCCAGTTTTGATACCATCGATCACCACATTCTTTTGGAGAGATTGGAAACCCAAATTGGTCTACACGGACTGGCCTGGTTTAGATCTTATCTGTTGGAAAGATATGTTTGTCTCTGTAGATGGTTTGTCCTCTACAAATCAACTGTAAATTTTGGTGTTCCTCAAGGCGCTGTTTTAGGACCACTATTGTTTTCACTATATATTTTACCTCTTGGTGATGTCATTCGGAAACATAATGCTAACTTTCACTGCTATGCGGGCAACACACAGCTGTACATTTTGATGAAACATGGTGAAGCCCCAAAATTGCTCTCCCTGGAAGCCTGTGTTTCAGACATAAGGAAGTGAATGGCGGCAAATGTTCTACTTTTAAACTCGGACAAAACAGAGATACTAGTTCTAGGTCCCAGGAAACAAAGAGGTCTTCTGTTAATCTGACAATTAATCTTGATGGTTGTACAGTCGTCTCAAATAAAACTGTGAAGGACCTTTGTGTTACTTTGCACCCTGATCTCTCTTTTGACGAACATATCAAGACTGTTTCAATGACACCTTTTTCCATCTACATAACATTGCAAAAATCAGAAAYTTTCTGTCCAAAAATGATGCAGAAAAATTAATCCGTGCTTTTCTCACTTCTAGGTTAGACTACTGCAATGCTCTACTTACCGGCTACCTGGATAAAGCACTAAATAAACTTCAGTTAGTGCTAAACACGGCTGCTAGAATCTTGACTAGAACCCCAAAATGTGATCATATTACTCCAGTGCTAGCCTCTCCTCACTGGCTTCCTGATAAGGCTAGGGCTGATTTCAAGGTTTTACTGCTAACCTACAAAGCATTACATGGGCATGCTCCTACCTATCTTTCCGATTTGGTCCTGCCGTACATATCTACACGTACGCTACGGTCAGAAGACACAGGCCTCCTTACTGTCCCTAGAATTTCTAAGCAAACAGCTGGACGTAGGGCTTTCTCCTATAGAGCTCAATTTTTATGGCCATGCCTCAGGACTACCTCGCCTGATGACTCCTTGCTGTCCCCAGTCCATCTGGTCGTGCTGCTGCTCCAGTTTCAACGGTTCTGCCTGCGGCTATGGAACCCTGACCTGTTCACCGGACGTGCTACCTTGTCCCAGACCTGTTGTTTTCAACTCTCTAGAGACAGCAGGAGCGGTAGAGATACTCTGAATGATCGGCTATGAAAAGCCAACTGACATTTACTCCTGAGGTGCTGACCTGTTGCACCCTCGACAACCACTGTGATTATTATTATTTGACCCTGCTGGTCATCTATGAACATTTGAACATCTTGGCCATGTTCTGTTATAATCTCCACCCGGCACAGCCAGAAGAGAACTGGCCACCCCTCATAGCCTCGTTCCTCTCTAGGTTTCTTCCTAGATTCCCGCCTTTCTAGGGAGTTTGTGAAGCAAAGAACGTTACAGTCTCGTATATCTCTCTGGAATGCTACCCTTGCTCGGATTTCATCAACCTTGTTGTCAAGAGACTGGACATTGGCGAGTAGTATGCTCGGGAGCGGTGCGCGATGTGCCCGTCTCCGGAGCCTGACCAGAAGACCGCTTCGTCTGCCCCTTGTACGGCGACGTTGTTTTGGTTCGCCGGCTGGGATCCGATCCATTGTCCTGGGTGGTGGGCAAAACAGAGGATCCGCTTCGGAAAAGTATATATCCATCTTATATCCAGTAGTTCCTCCCGACTGTATGTAATAAAACCTAAGATTACCTGGGGTACCAATGTAAAAAAAAAAAAAATACTGCATAGTTTCCTTAGAACGTGAAGCGAGGCGGCCATCTCTGTCGGCGCCGGAAGTCCTCCCTAAAGCACTTCAGTGAGCAGGCCTTTCTAATCGACCTGGCCCGGATATGCTGGAAAGATATTGACCTCATCCCATCAGTAGATGATGCCTGGTATTTCTTTAAAAGTGCCTTCCGGCCTCCCGGGTGGCGCAGTGGTCTAGGGCACTGCATCGCAGTGCTAGCTGCGCCACCAGAGTCTCTGGGTTCGCGCCCAGGCTCTGTCGCAACCGGCCGCGACCGGGAGGTCCGTGGGGCGACGCACAATTGGGCTAGCGTCGTCCGGGTTAGGGAGGGTTTGGCCGGTAGGGATATCCTTGTCTCATCGCGCTCCAGCGACTCCTGTGNCTGTGGCGGGCCGGGCGCAGTGCGCGCTAACCAAGGGGGCCAGGTGCACGGTGTTTCCTCCGACACATTGGTGCGGCTGACTTCCGGGTTGGAGGCGCGCTGTGTTAAGAAGCAGTGCGGCTTGGTTGGGTTGTGCTTCGGAGGACGCATGGCTTTCGACCTTCGTCTCTCCCGAGCCCGTACGGGAGTTGTAGCGATGAGACAAGATAGTAATTACTAGCGATTGGATACCACGAAAATTGGGGAGAAAAGGGGATAAAATGTATTAAAAAAGAAAAAGAAAAAGAAAAAGAAAAAAAAGAAGAAAAAAAGTGCCTTCCTCACCATCGTAAATAAATAAGCATGCCCCATTCAAAAAATGTAGAACAAGGAACATATATAGCCCTTGGTTCACTCCAGACCTGAATACCCTTGACCAGCACAAAAACATCCTGTGGCGTATTGCATTAGCATCGAATAGCCCCCGTGATATGCAACTTTTCAGGGAAGTTAGGAACCAATACACACAGGCAGTTAGGAAAGCAAGGCTAGCTTTTTCAATCAGAGATTTGTATCCTGTAGCACAAACTCAAAAAAGTTCTGGGACACTATAAAGTCCATGGAGAAAAAGAGCACCTCCTCCCAGCTGCCCACTGTACTGAGGTTAGGAAACACTGTCACAACCGATAAATCCACTATAATTGAGAATTTCAATAAGCATTTTTCTACGGCTGGCCATGCTTTCCACCTGGCTACCCCTACCCCGGTCAACAGCCCTGCACCCCCCCACAGCAACTCGCCCAATCCTCCCCCATTTCTCCTTCACCAAAATCCAGATAGCTGATGTTCTGAAAGAGCTGCAAAATCTGGACCCCAACACATCAGCTGGGCTAGACAATCTGGACCCTCTCTTTCTAAAATTATCTGCCAAAATTGTTGCAATCCCTATTACTAGCCTGTTCAACCTCTCTTTCGTATCATCTGAGATTCCCAAAGATTGGAAAGCTGCCGCGGTCATCCGCCTCTTCAAAGGGGGAAACACTCCAGACTCAAACTGCTACAGACCTACATCTATCCTACCCTGCCTTTCTAAGGTCTTCGAAAGCCAAGTTAACAAACAGATTGCCGACCATTTCGAATCCCATCGTACCTTCTCCGCTATGCAATCTGGTTTCAGAGCTGGTCATGGGTGCACCTCAGCCACGCTCAAGGTCCTAAACAATATCATAACCGCCATCGATAAGAGACAATACTGTGCAGCCGTATTCCTCGACCTGGCCAAGGCTTTCGGCTTTGTCAATCACCACATTCTTATCGGCAGACTCAACAGCCTTGGTTTCTCAAATGACTGCCTCGCCTGGTTCACTAACTTCTTCTCTGATAGAGTTCAGTGTGTCAAATCAGAGGGCCTGTTGTCCGGACCTCTGGCAGTCTCTATAGGGGGTGCCACAGGGTTTAATTATTGGGCCGACTCTCTTCTCTGTATACATCAATGATGCAGCTCTTGCTGCTGGTGATTCAATGACCCACCTCTACGCAGACGACACCATTCTGTATTCATCTGGCCCTTTTTTGGACACTGTGTTAACTAACCTCCAGACGAGCTTCAATGCCATACAACTCTCCTTCTTTGCCCTCCAACTGCTCTGAAATGCAAGTAAAACTAAATGCACGCTCTTCAACCAATCGCTGTCCGCACCTGCCCGCCCGTCCAGTATCACTACTCTGGACGGTTCTGACTTAGAATATGTGGACARCTACAAATACCTAGGTGTCTGGTTAGACTGTAAACTCAGACTCACATTAAGCATCTCAAATCCAAAATTAAATCTAGAATCGGCTTCCTATTTCGCAACAAAGCATCCTTCACTCATGCTGCCAAACATACCCTCGTAAAACTGACCATCCTACCGATCCTCGATTTCGGAGATGTCATTTACAATATAGCCTCCAACACTCTACTCAACAAATTGGATGCAGTCTATCACAGTGCCATCCGTTTTGCACATTCATCTTCTGCACATCTATCACTCCAGTGTTTAATTTCTATATTGTAATTATTTCGCCACCATGGCCTATTTATTGCCTTACCTCCCTTATCTTACCTCATTTGCACACACTGTATATAGACTTTTTCTAATGTATTATTGACTGTATGTTTGTTTATTCCATGTGTGACTCTGTGTTGTTGTATGTGTCGAACTGCTTTGCTTTATCTTGGCCAGGTTGTAGTTAAATAAAGGTGAAATAAAAGGTCCCTCAGTCGAGCAGTGAATTTCAAACATAGATTCAACCACAAAAACCAGGGAGGTTTTCCATTGCCTCGCAAAGAAGTGCACCTATTGGCAGACGGATAAAAAATGTAAAAAGACATTGAATTTCCCTTTGAGCATGGTGAAGCTATTAATTACACTTTTGATGGTGTATCAATAAACCGAGTCACTGCAACGATACAGGCATCCTTCCTAACTCAGTTGCCGGAGAGGAAGGAAACTGCTCAGGGATTTCACCATGAGGCCAATCATGACTTCAATTATTTACATAGTTTAATGGCTGTGATAGGCAAAACTTCACACTTATTTTGCATTTCAGAGGTATACTAATAATTTAAAAAACATGCTATGAATACATTTTCTTTCTGAAGCAAGGAATGAAGTAAGAGACAAATGAAAACAACTTTAATCAAAATATGAGTGATGACAAAATGCTAAACAAGTCAAGCAGACATCAATGATGTGAAAGGCAATAGTTGATGAGAAACATTATCCAGTACAATGCAATTATACATTTTCTATGGCTCCCTGTTAAAATAAATGTTCAATAAAATACATCTAAGTAGAATCAGTGTGTGTGGGTGCATGTATGTGTACGCGCCCTCAGAGAGAGAGCATTGTCTGTGCGCGGGTGTGTTCCTGGGGCCCTTTGAAGGGCTGAGGCCTAGCTGCCTGTGATAATTAGAGAGCAATGACCTTCTCATTAGTGCCAGGAGGCAGCTGATTATCCCCCCTTCTCTCTTCATGGATGCCCACCCGCCACACAGACAATCTTGGAATATCAAAGCAATTCTCTAAGATATTTATTAGAGCCAAAATTACAAAAACACATAGCAAAACCTTTGAATTACACCCCCTAATGTATGCAGAGGCAAATGAATGGCTATGCTTGCCCCCCTAAACCCCTCCCTCCTCTTCTCTCTTGTCGCTTAAATTTTTCATTACAAATTTCCGGTGCTTCAAAGTAGCATCTCACAGCCAGTCCCTTTCTTCTCTCCTGTGTGACAAAGACCTGTCAAAAACTGTCCCTGTGTTTGGTCCTGTTTTCCTCAGCTCCTCTTGCATCTAAATGTCAAATACCTTGGTTTAAATACAGCACATCGCCGCTCATCTGGCAAGGCAGAGGGGAAAAAGAGAAGAAAATGCAGCAGAAGACCTCTGAAAGGCCTCTAATTAATGTTACTTATTGATTTTGTTTTACTGTGTGATGTACTCTATGAAAAAAATATGAATCTAGAAGGAGCTCTCATTAAAATCATTAGCGGCTTGATGTTAGCCGAAAACATCTCACTCTTTAGGCTTCTGAGAGCACATTCACAGGTTCTCCTTTAATGTAACAAGAATGGGCTGGGTCTGCAGGGACTGGGAGGAAGAGAGAAGGGGGGTGCTGCTTATTCTGTTTCAGATAAATGGGAAGCAACAATGGCCCTCTGTTTTAAACAGGCTGGACCAGGGCCCAAACTAACCCAGACACGAGATGGTGAACCTGGTCTTTGCTGAGAGGGTTTTTGACATGTTCGTTTGAATCCCTCCTGCTTTCTGAGAGGCCTCAGAGGAGGAAATGGGTTGGTGTTGCTGGATAGGAGGGATAGAAGAGACAGGGTTTAATCAGAGGACAACACAGGGAGACCTCCACATCTATCACACTGAGATGCCCAAACTACAGCTTAATACTTTATATACACAATATGGTAGAATTACAATTTTATTTAACCTTTATTTAACTAGGCAAGTCAGTTAAGAACACATTCTTATTTACAATGACAGCCTACTGGGGAACAGTGGGTTAACTACCTTGTTCAGGGGCAGAACAGATTTTTACCTTGTCAGCCTTGCAATTCAATCCAGCAACCTTTCGGTTGCCGCCCCAAATTATATTGATCTGCTCCTATAGGTAGACAAGGCCATTAGGAGTGCAAAATGAATGACCATTGATATTTTCAGTATTCTCTGTTCTAATGAAAAGAAAGTCCTATAAGCCATCATCAGAATTTTTATTTAATTTATTTATATTTTTTTTATTGAAATATAATGAAAAGGACCGGAGCACTGGTCTGCCGATGGATAGTGTTCATGTTGAAAAATCCAACTACTGATAACAATTCAAGAGGCTCTTTGCTGGATCCTTTTAATGAGTATACATTAGTGTCTGTATTGAAACATGCCTGCATTGTTGTGCATCAAGAGAGGCAGCAGACATCAGCTTTCACCAACATACTCATCACCAAGACATTGAGCAGTCATTTGAGAGCAGCTGAAGTGCATGATTCAGGGTTGTGTCCATACAGCAGAATGGTAAGGTAAGATACAGACATGCTTCAGTACAGGTTAACATTATCAGTGAAGTAGAGGAGTATAATGTTTGATAATGAGCATCCAAATAGGCTAATGTGTAAGCCCTCCTCCCCTGTACACAAAAACAAACCCCAGCCATTAGTGCTGTACAGAGCCAATTAAAACACAACTTTTTATTACCTGTTTCACAACAAATTAAGAAATGAAACCACTGTTAAAAACGGTCATTAGGTCTACAGTGTAAATAGATGGGGGGTGAGGACAGGGTAAAAAATAACAGACCTACAAAATGATATAGTAAGTACTACACATGATTGAGGGATACTACAAAGTGTATTATAGCATTCTACAGTATACTACAGTTTACTACTGTTTACTACAGAATACTATATAATTATCTAGTAAGTACTATAATATTCTATAGTAAACTATATATATTGTTTAGTGTGGGCAGGTCTGAAAACTAACAGACCATAATCATGTTTAATACACCGACTTTTCCTTGGTTACAGATGTTGATTGGAAATGACATGAGGTTAAAAATGGTAATCACTCATTGACTCTAATCAGGCCATGACTGATTCTCATTGAGGAAGGAAAAATKATTWTGTGAATTACGTTGGTCARCATGTTAGTGGATGYATATGAGCGTATAATTCTCTCCAGGTCTTGAGAGAGATATGGAGATAGGGCTTGTGTGACTGTCACATGCCAGAGCTCTGACACACAGCATACGGAGTGTTAAGGAGCCTGAGTGCCACCCAACCTAAACCATTAGGCTTCTCTAAGCAGCTAGGAGGCTTCCTGCTACACCTGCACATCTCCCTCCTATATGAAGTGCTGCTGTATAAATTAATCACACGCAGCCTTATGCACTTTGATGCAATTTATAATGCACATTAATGAGGGCTGACAGCTGTAACTAARAGGCAGAATGATCACTTACAATTCAAATAAAAATCACAGYGCAATAACAAAAGTCATTTGCATGACTTTTTTCCCTCTCTCTGTTTTCATCTTCCTCCAGCTTTGATTCCTGCTGTTTTATCAAAGGCGAAACGYGTGTGAAAAGACTAAATGATCCGCAAATTGGAGCAACAYTTGTGCTCTGTCTTACCGRGAGCATTGTGATGTATGAGGACTAATTGTACATTGTGYGACAGTATGGCAGCGGATAATAAAACAGCCTTTTCACCACACCTCATTTCAATCTGAATGACTTATCAGTTTCCTTTGTCAATTCCCTGCTTGTTGGTGGAGACACACATCATTCATACATYACACACATGAGTTTATGAAACATTGTACGCCCTTTCCTTTTTGGAAGGGGAGCATTTTCTTTGATAACTACATATTGTTCATGCAGAATCATCCCAGAGATTTAATTTATAACCAAATACTGTACACCAGGATCACAAACATCGTCTGAAAAACATTCAGGCTGACCTTCAGTTGTGCAAATTAAATGTTGGGCATGTGTGGCTGTGATGGTGTAACTGATTTCATTCTTCATTATGGTCTGTAATGGCATTTCTCAGCTGTCAGAGGCATTGCAGGGGGCTGTGAGGCCTGGGAGGATTGGGATGCATTAACCATCCTACCCAGAGCAGAGCTGGTGGGGGTTTAGACCCAGAGCCTAAACAACTATAGTAATGATGAGTGTCTATGGCAAAAACACACACAACAAAAGCCCCTAAAAATGGATACAATATGTTGTGTGTGTGGCTCTGCAGARGGAATGCAGCAAAGGGAGGTTGGTGAACTTCCTGGCTTCAGAACAAACCCATATTTCTCCCGCCCAATAAAGAGGTTTAACAGGATCCTAAAGATTGAATTAAGATGTCAGCTGGTGTGGGTCACTTCCAGTGCAGGGTCTAGAATGGAAGATATACAGTACCACTACAAAGGACCCAGCTGGAACAGTTGGAACAGTGAGGACAGGCCCCGAGAGGAGGCATGGTCCAGCCCCTGATTTACACACACAGCTCCACTGTAAAACACTGGCATTTTAAAGACATTTGCAAGGCRGAGAGCAGCCAAAGCGGGATGGAAGTGCTGCCCTGRAGGCTACAGCGGAATGTCCTCATCATGGCGGGTCGGCTATCATCATTAGGCTCAAGACAGYTCCATCCAAACAAYGGGCCTTTAAAAAGACAAGACTAATGGAGATTGACCTGAACTGGGGCTTACAGTACAATGTGAGTGTGAGTCACTTTAGGAAATTGTTTGCACATATAGACATCAGCTGTCCTTGTTTGTCTTAGGAGGAGCAAGTGGGGACACACTAAACACAGGTATGTATAARCKTTCCAAACTGCAACTTCTCAAACTTCATTAATTCCCCCTCCGGCCTCTCTCGTGACTGGAGATGTCTTCTATAGACCAGAAAACAAGAAGAGAAACCAGTCTTATCTTCTGATGCTGCTTTTCTCACGGCCTGTCATCCTGGTATCTTAGGGCCTTTTAGCATTTCACAACAGATGAGATCTTAAGGACCACTCGTCTTCAGGGAGGGGAAAGGACTGAAGGCAGAGGGGGACAGACACCAGATGAGCGTGCAGAACTCTTTCTGGCGGGCTGCCAGTCTATCTCTCTCTCTCTCGGTTCTCGTCTCTCTCTCTCTTCTCTCTTCTCTCTCCGTCCTTCTCTTTCTCTCTCTGTCTGATCTCTCTCTCTCGTCTCTGGGTATAGCTTTCTCTGGTTATAGAGTTTCTCGCGCAGATTCTTTAGGCTGTCTGATCTTCATCTGGCCTCCAAGTGGGATCCCTACAAGCACCTGGCAAGCACACAAACTAACTCAGTTTGCTCAACTCACAAACAGCCAATGATACCAATGATTTGTAGTTCTGTAAAAAACGAAAGATACCAAGATTTTGTAGTTCTGTATAAGAAAATAAACGACAGAACTGTATCTGACCCCTTGGGACCCGTCAGCTTTACTTGGCATCCCACATCACTTCATTTTTTCCATTTTGTAAGTGAAGTACGATAGGATATGGCACTGTACAAGAAACTGGACAAATCACACAAATGTAGCTGATATTTGGGACTGGGTGTGTCATTGGTTGAGGCTACACATGGTTTTCAGTTTCAAAAGTGAACTTTGATGACACGAATTGTGTGTGATTTTAATGGAATAGGCATTCCACAAAAAAGAGTACACAATTGGCTTGGACAACTGAATATGCCCTGTGCATCTGTATTTTTACCTGGCCATGGTACAGGCACTCTGGTGGAGCTGAGAGGAGAGCCTGAAAGGAGAGCTGAGAGGAGAGCTGGGAGGAGAGCTGAGAGGCAGATTTGAGAGGAGCAACATTGAGAGGAGATCTTGGGAGGAGAGCTGAGAGGAAGATATCTGAGAGGAGAGAGTCTGGGAGAGAAGCTGAAGAAGGAGATCTGGTGAGGAGTATCTGGAGGAAGGAGCTGACGAGAGATCTGGGAGGAGAGCTGATCGGAGAGCGAGAGGCTGAGAGGAGAGGTGATATGCTGGAGGTCTGAAGGCAGAGATGTCTGGGGAAGCGAGAGCACTGAGAGGAGAGCTGAGAGGAGATCCTGAGGACGGAGCTACAGAGGAGACTGAGAGATCTGGATGAGCGAGACGGAGCTGAGAGGAGATTCTGGGAGGAGTAGCTGAGAGGGAGCCACTCACTGAAGATGAGACATATCTGGGAGGCAGATGTACTTCTGAAGAAGAGGAAGATGTCACTGGGAGCCGCAGAGCTGAAGACGGAGATCCTTAGGAAGGAAAGTTCTACGCAGGAAAGATCCGTGGACACGTAAGAGGCGAGATCATGGCGATGAGAGCTGTAGGACGGGGAGACTTGAGAGGATGATCTGGGGCAGGGAGAGCTGGGTAGGATGATTCTGAGAGGGAGCTGGGGAGTAAAGCGCTGGGTGGATACATAGCTCTGACGCAGTGAGGGTAATGTCGAGTGTGGAGAGGATTGAGGCTTGGGGAATGGAGAAAAGCATGAGTAAGCAGATAGCCCTAGGGTAGTGTAGAGATTGTGGAGGTAAACTAGCTGAGATGGCAAATGGTGGATAGCTGGGACGATGGAGAGCTGGGAGAAAGCTGAGAGAGAATTGTGAGTGTAGATCGGGGGGGTTCTAGTCGTCTGAGAGGAGATCTGAGAGGAAGATCTGGGAGGAGAGCTGAGAGCGAGATCTGAGAGGGAGAATCTTCAAGCTCGGAGAGAACGGACTTCTTGGCAGACGTGGATCCTGAATGAGGATGTATCTGGAAGGCTTAGAGAGAGAAGAAGAGACTCTCGGGAGGAGAGAGACTGAAGAGGAGAGCTGGATGATTCATGGAGATCTGGTAGGGGAGATGATCATTGTAGAGTGGTTATGATCTGAGAAGGAAATCTGGGAGGAGAGCTGAGTAGAGAGATTCCTAATGGAGAAGTAAGGAGCCTGAAGAAGTGAGATTCTGGGTGAAGTGATAGAGCTGCAGAGGGAGATCTTAGGAGGAGAGAATGCAGGGAGAAAAATCTGAGAGAGGACGCAGATCGTAGGGATGATGATAGTCGTGAGAGGCTGGGACTGGAGAGGGAGCCATACTGAGAGGTCACGAATGCCTGGGAGGAGTACTCACTGAGAGGAGAGATCGGGAGGAAATCTCGAAGTAGGAGATCTGGGGGATGAGAGAGAGCTGGGAGGCATAGATCATGAGAGGTAGATCTGGGAGGTAGCGCTGGAGAGGAGAAGGAAGAGGATTCAGGCTAGAAGCTGGAAGGTAGAGGTGCAGTGAGGAAAGCTGGTAAGAGAGCGAGATTTAATGACGAGGAGATAGTCTGAAGAGGTTGGGAGAGATCTGAAAGGAGATCTGGGAGGAGAGCTGAGGGATGAGGGAGGATCTGAGAGGAGATCTGGGAAGGAGAGATCTGAGAGGAGATTTCTGAGAGGAGATCTGGGAGGAGAGCTGAGCAGGGAATGTTGAGAGTCTGGGAGGAGGAAGCTTGGGGAGAGAGCGAGAGGAGATCTGAGAGGAGATCTGGGAGAAGAGCTAAGAGGAGATCTGAGAGGAGATTCTGGGAGGAGAGCTGAGAGGAGATCTGAGAGGAGATCTGTGAGGGATGAGTTGTAGAGTTGAAGAAGCTGGGAGGAAGATCTGGGAGGAGAGCTGAAGAAGGAGATCTAGGAAGGAGAGCTGAGGGGAGCTGAGAGGGAGATCTGAGAGGAGAGCTGGGGAGGAGGAGCTGGAGAAGAGAGCTGAGAGGGAGATTCTGAGGAGAGCTGGAGAACTGAGATCAGCTGAGAGGATAAATCTGGGAGGAGAGTGAGAGGAGATCTGGAGGAGATCTGAGAGGAGATCTGGGAGGAGAGCTGGGAGGAGAGCTGAAGGAGATCTGGAGGAGGAGAGCTGGGGAGAGCTGGAGAGGAGATATAGAGAGCTGAAGATAGAGAAGGAGATCTGGGAGGAAGATCTGGGGAGAGCTGAGAGGAGATCTGGAGGAGAGCTGAGAGGAGACTGGGAGGAGAGCTGAGAAGGAGATCAGAAGGAGAGCTTGGGAGGAGAGCGAGAGAGGAGATCTAGAGGGAGATCTGGGAGGAGACTGGGAGGAGAGCTAGGAGGAAGAGCTGAGAGGAGATCTAGAGGAGAGCGAGAGGGATCTGAGAGGGAGCTGAGAGGAGAGCTGGGAGGAGAGCTGAGAGGAGATCTGAGAGGAGGAGAGATCTGGGAGGAGAGCTGAGAGGAGAGCTGAGAGGGAGGAAGTGAGGAGCTAAGAGCGTGAGAGGAGACGGAGAGAGAGGAGAGGAGAGGATGAGGAAGGAGACTGGGACGGAGAGGAGAGCTTAGAGGAGAGCTGGCCAGTGTTCAGTGGGGAGAGGGGAGGGGGGATCTGGGTCATGAACACTGCATGTTCCCTATTCTCTTACTCCATATAAGGCCAACCAGTGAAACCCCAGCACCTTTGTTAAAAATGATCCACTGTCAATAATTAAAGGCTCATTATTTGGACAGAAGATTGTTGTGATTCCAAAATGAATGTTGCTGACTAATGCATGCAGCGAAATAGACGTTGAATAGATAGCTAGCCACTGAATGAAGGGTGGATACATGCCATCCATTTCTAGTCAGTTGGACAAAAAGCGATGTTTCAAATAAAATATTTACTACTTGTCTCCTGACTTTTCAATCAGTACATCTGAGGTTTTGTATTCTTTACAAAGAATTCAAACCAACGTCAGAGAGAAAAGAGCTTGTTATCTCAGCTTTTCTAATCGAGGCCATTGAGCATAAAGGGAAAGAAGAACTTCAACAATTCTGACCTGAGTCACAGTACAAATCAACCAACCACCTACACCGTGGAGAGGAAATAATGACATGAGAGACAATTTAGGTGATATGAACCACAGAGCATATGAATGCACACATACAGTACAACATGAAAACAACCAGATCTATTACCCACGGGACAATGTTGGCATATGATAATACTAGCATTGTCCTGCAGCTATGCAGAACTCCAACATCCCTATCAACTAAATCCAGGAAGAAGCAAGTAAGGAGAGAAGTCAGAAAGAGACATTATGCCTTTTAGGACTTTTAATACTATGCATAATGATTTCTCTCCTTGATGTCAGGCTTTTATTGTTGTTTGTTGTTGTTATGTTTGCAGAAAGAAACAACTGAGAATTAGCTCTGTGTGTGTGTGTGTGTGTGTGTGTGTGTGTGGTGTGTGTGTGTGTGTGTGTGTGTGTGTGTGTGTGTGTGTGTGTGTGTGTGTGTGTGTGTGTGTGTGTGTGTGTGTGTGTGTGTGTGTGTGTGTGTGTGTGTGTGTGTGTGTGTGTGTGTGGTGTGTTGTGTGTGTGTGTGTGTGTGTGTGTGTGTGTGTGTGTGTGTGTGTGTATGGCTCAAGGAGCTGCCGCTGATGTAAACAGAGGGAGGGTAAACACACAGACAGCTCACACTCTTCATTGTTATTATCCTGTTTGTATAATTAGTCTTAGAAATTGCTCACATCAAAGCCATCCTCCCCTTAAAGACTTCCATGGCTGAGCTACAGGAGGGGTGCGGAGCGGGGAGCGGGTGTTCCCCTCCCGTTAAGAGACGTTAGCGTGGATTAGCAGGCTGTTTGGGAGGCTTTGAGCCTGCATGGGAGAACAGGGGCTTTGGCAAACACAGGAAACATGAGCGTTGCTGTGTTGTGGTATCTCCTGGCTATCATTTACCATTCCGTGTGCCTGTCATTGTGTTACTCCTCCCAGAGGGCCACAGGGCCGTGTTTTATACTGTTTGATTATAAACCTGCTCAAGTCAATAAGTGTCTCTCTTTGCTCTGAATGGTCTGGATGCACATAACATTGTTCTGAGGCCCTGCATGTCAACCTGAACCAGGAGGCTGTTGGATTAAGGAGAGGAGAGTAAGAAAGCCACAGAAACACAGCTTGGGTTCTTGTCCATACTGAATCATAGAGACAAACTGTAACTCCTCAAGTATCACCAGTGCAGAAAATGTATATTTTTATCCTCCAGTCCATACCCTTTTCAACACTGGTGAATATTGCATTGCTTGAAAATTGCAGTTAACTTTTTGTTGGAATATAAGCTACATTACTTTGGATGACGTCTCTAACCTGCTCTGACTGTGTTCCAGAGTTAAAGTGCCAGAGAGGAACTGCTGATTCTGAGCGAACAATGACGCCCATGCAGCCAGAAGTGATGAGAGACAGAAATGTCAGAGTGGGTTTGCGGCAGTTTGATTGACAGAACCAAAGCTGCCTCTGCCATCAATTTAATGGGAATTATTATTTAATGTATACTACTTAAAAGCATATGCAAAATTAAGATTTACTCACAAAAASCACATTTGATGTGGTATTTAAAGAATAATATGCATAATATATTGATCGTTAATATTTATGCCTCAGAACTTCAAGTATGTCTTGTCTTGGGCTACTTTTCCGCTGAAAGCATTGACTCTCATCATCTCAATTAATAACTAAGAAAGTTACTGTGGAAGAGGAGGAAGTAGCACAAAACTGGAAGCTTTTTACAAGGAGGAGAAAAACCTGCCATGCAGAATTTATCTCAAAGAGAGATGCACTTATGTGTAAGGACAAGAGGCTGGGCGGTTTATGTGTAATGCACAGTACAAAAGAGGAAATAAAAAATAAAAACATTGGTTGTTTCAGAAGATCTATTTTTATTTAAATGAAGCCATTACATAAAAAGGCTGCTTCACGTATAATCATTAGTGATTTTATTGTTAAAGAGACCTGCCGTTCAGATTCTGAAGTGTACTCATGTGTTCTCATGTACCGTATTATGTGGTGATGTGAATGAGTGGTGACTGGACATGGAAATACTTGAAAGTACTATTACGTTATTCCATTCACTCATGATCTTGCTGATTTGGGGGGGGGGGCATCAACTTGCTCAAACATTACCTGATGCTGTCTTTCTGTCTTTGTTGCACCATTCCTGGCTTTAGGATAGTGTTCTAGTAGTGATTGACACCCAGATGAGAGTTTGACTGTCATGGCCAACACTGCAAGCCATGTTAATATAATTAAATTATGAATGAGAGCATGAATATTACAGCAGTTTGGCAGAGATCTGGGGATTGAGCTACGCTCTGTTTGCTTTCCACTGTCAACAATCCTACCATTTTAGTCACTCCTGTTCRTCTTGAATACACACTAAAACACAATGTAAGACAATTCTAACAAGGCTGTAATATTGATTTTGGGCATATCTGAGTATAGCATTRCAAGTGTACTGTTTCTTCTGATATGATCATGTACAGGGAGGCATGCATTACGCAGAGGAGAGGACCAAAGAGCAAACATATCTTAGAAAAGGGCAAGGACTAAGGTTAAGAGATAAAACAAACATGCTTATTTTATTAGCTAGCAGTCCCCCTGGGGAGTGAGAAACCATGAACTGACAGGACCCATTAAACATGTCATTCTTGACAGAGGGAAACTTTATACACAGACAGTCTCTGCAGTGTGTTATTAAAAAGATGAGCATGGCTGTGGAAATTAAATAAATAAATAAAAATACTGATTAAATTTTAAGCAGCCGGCGGGCCGATATTTGCCTGAGGCATGTTTGTCAGTTTCAAAGGGTGTTTTTATTAATTTTGTATTTTGCATTTTGTTCGTGGAAAGAGCCTGCTCCACTGGGAGCGCCACAAGCTATAGCCAGCAGAGCCTATAGCAGCGAGAGGGGAGACACAGAGCATGCCAAGCAGATCCTGCACACTTAGAGGGAGAAATCAGCCCGAGATCATCAGCCTACCTCCTTCGACCCCCCACTCTCTACCCTAGACACACACACACACAGGCAGACAGACACACAGACAGACGCGCACACAAACACACTGGCGCAACACACACACACGTACACACACAGACTGGTGCAACACACTATTTCTTCAAACACACAACCACAGACATATATTACATAAATACACACAAGAAAACACATAGAGAGACACACATGTATACTTACAGTATTGGTACAGCAAAAAGAAAAAGCTAATAATGCATTAACAGTATAACTATACTATATACAGTCCATAAAAATATATATTATGTTTTCACTATGTAAACTTAATAACATAAATTACAGAAAATACACGCATCAAAATATAAATACAAAATGCAAGCAGAAAGAAAGAAAAACACAGTCATAAAAAACAAACATATAAGGTACAAAAAAACTGGAATTTCCAGAGTTAGCCATCCATGAGACCAAGTGTGGTAACTCGTATGTCTAAAGTTTAATAATGATGTTCGGTACAGTGGGACTTTTTGTAAAAGGGCTTTATAAATGAAAACATAGCAATGTAACAACATACAGTGCATTTGGAAACTATTCAGACCCCTTGACTTTTTCCACATTTTGTTACATTACAGCCTTACTCTAAAATGTGTTAAAATAATTGTTTTACTCATCAATCTACACACAATACCCCATAATGGCAAAGAAGCAAAAACAGCTTTTTAGAATTTTTTACAAATGTATATAAAAAAATAAAATAATAAATATCTTATTAACGTAAGTATTCAGACCTTTTGCTATGATACTCAAAATTGAGCTCAGGTGCATCCTGTTTCCATTGATCATCCTTGAGATGTTTCTACAACTTGATTGGAGTCCACCTGTGGTAAATTCAATTGATTGGACATGATTTGGAAAGGAAAACACCTGTCTATATAAGGTTCCGCACTTGACAGTGCATATCAGAGCAAAAACCAAGCCATGAGGTCGAAGGAATTGTACGTAGAACACAGAGACAGGATTATGTCGAGGCACAGATCTGGGGAAGGGTACCAAAAGGTTCTTGAAGGTCTCCAAGAACACAGTGCCCTCCATCATTCTTAAATGGAAGAAGTTTGGAACCACCAAGACTCTTCCTAGAGCTGGCCAACCGGCCAAATTGACCAATCGGAGGAGAAGGGCCTTGGTCAGCGAGGTAACCCTGTCAGAGCTCCAGAGTTCCTCTGCGGAGATGGGAGAACCGTCCAGAAAGACAACTATCTCTGCAGCACTCCACTAATTAGTCCTTTATGGTAGAGCCAGACGGAAGCCACTCCTCGGTAAAAGGCTCATGACAGCCTGCTTGGAGTTTGCCACCTGAAATTGGCTCCGACAGAGAGGGCTGCCGTGCTTCTAGGGCGAGGATTTCTTCCCAGAGAGTGATCATGGATTGTATCATACTCTGTTTCACAGAAACATGGCTCTCTCGGGATATACTGTCTGAGTCCGTCCAGCCAGTTGGGTTCTCAGTTCATCGAGCAGACAGGAACAAGAAGAGTGTATGTTTCATGATTAACGGCTCATGGTGTGATTGTGATCATATACAGGAACTCCATTCCTTTTGTTCACCCGACCTAGAATACCTCACAATCAAATGCCGACCGTATTATCTCCCAAGAGAATTCTCTTCGGTTATAGTCACAGCCGTGTATATTCCCCCTCAAGCCGATACCATGACGGCCCTCAAAGTACTTCACTGGACTTTATCCAAACTGGAAACCACATATCCTGAGGCCGCATTTATTGTAGCAGGGAATTTTAACAAAGCAAATTCCATTTTGCTCCTCCCTTCCTATAGGCAGAAACTCAAACAGGAAATACCCGTGCTAAGGACTATTAAACGCTGGTCTGACCAATCGGAATCCACGCTTCAAGATTGTTTTGATCACACGGACTGGGATATGTTCCGGGTAGCCTCCGATAAAAACATTGACGAATATACTGATACGGTGACTGAGTTTATCAGGAAGTGTATAGGAGATGTTGTACCCACTGTGACTATGAAAACCTACCCTAACCAGAAACTGTAGATAGATGGCAGCATTCGTGCAACACTGAAAGCGCGAACCACCGCATTTAACAATGGCAAGGTGACTGTGAATATGACAGAATACAAACAGTGTAGTTATTCCCTCCACAAGGCAATCAAACAGGCAAAATGTCAGTATAGAGACAAAGTGGAGTCGCAAATCAATGGCTCAGACACGAGACGTATGTGGCTGGGTTTACAGACAATCACGGACTACAAAAGGAAAACAAACCATGTCGTGGACACCAACGTCTTGCTTCCGGATAAGCTAAACACCTTCTCGCCCTCTTTGAGGATAACACAGTGTCACCGACGCGGCCCGCTACCAAGGACTGTGGGCTTTCCTTCTCCGTGGCCGATGTGAGTAAGACATTTAAACGTGTTAACCCTCGCAATGCTGCCGGCCCAGACAGCATCCATAGCCGCGTCCTCAGAGCATGCACAGACCGGCTAGCTGGTGTATTTACGGACATATTCAATCTCTCCCTATCCCAGTCTGCTGTCCGCACATGCTTCAAGATGGCCAGCACTGTTCCTGTACCGAAGAAAGCAAAGGTAACTGAACTTAATGACTATAGCTCCGTAGCACTCACTTCTGTCAACATGAAGTGCTTTGAGAGACTTGTCAAGGATCATAACACCTCTACCTTACCTGTCACCCTAGACCCACTTCAATGTACTTACCGCCCCAATAGATCCACAGACGATGCAATCGCCATCACACTGCACACTGTCCTATCCCATCTGGACAAGAGGAAAAGCTATGTAAGAATGCTGTTTATTGACTATAGATCAGCATTCAACACCATAGTACCCTCCAAGCTCATCATTAAGCTTGAGGCCCTAAAGAAATTTGGTTTGGCACCTAAAACCCTCACAAACTTTTACCATTGCAATATTGAGAGCATCCTGTCGGGCTTTATCTCCGCCTGCTACGGCAACTGCACCACCTGCAACCACAGGGCTCTCCAGAGGGTGGTGTGGTCTGCCCAACGTACAGCTGAAGTCGGAAGTTAACATACACTTAGGTTGGAGTCATTGTTTTTCAACCACTCCACAAATGTATTGTTAACAAACTATAGTCTACTTTGTGCATCTACTTTGTGCATGACACAGAAAAAAATCCAACAATTGTCTACAGACAGATTATTTCACTTATAATTCATTGTATCACAATTCCAGTGGGTCAGAAGTTTACATACTGTCACGCCCTGGCTGTAACGTCCTGACCAGAGTTATTATGTGTTTTGCTTGTTTAGTGTTGGTCAGGACGTGAGCTGGGTGGGAATTCTATGTTGTGTGTCTAGTTTGTCTGTTTCTATGTCCAGCCTAATATGGTTCTCAATCAGAGGCAGATGGTAATCGTTGTCCCTGATTGAGAATCGTATATAGGAGGCTTGTTTTGTGTTGGGATTTTGTGGGTGTTTGTTTCCTGTCTCTGTGGTTGTCTGCACCAGATAGGTCTGTCTCGGTTTTTGCACATTTTGTTATTTTGTATGTTGTTTGTAGTGTTTCACTTGTTCTTTTATTAAACATGTTGAACACTACCCGCGCTGCACTTTGGTCCTCTCCTTCACCTATGGAAGAAAGCCGTTACACTGGCCATATAGAGGGTTTTAGTCTCTATTTTGGTTAGACCAGGGTGTGATTAGGGTGGGCATTCTATGTGTTATATTTCTTTATTTTTTGCCGAGTATGGTTCCCAATCAGAGTCAGCTGTCTATCGTTGTCTCTGATTGGGAATCATACTTAGGCAGCCTTTTCCCACCTGTGTTTTGTGGGTAGTTGTTTTCTGTTTTGTGTCAGCACCTGACAGAACTGTTTCGTTTTGTTTCTCACTTTGTTATTTTGCTTGAGTGTTGGTGAATAAATTATCATGAACACGTACCACGCTGCGCTTTGGTCCTCTTCTTCAGACGAGCGTTACATATACACTAAGTTGACTGTGCCTTTAAACAGCTTGGAAAATTCCAGAAAATCATGTCATGGCTTTAGAGGCTTCTGATAGGTTCATTGACATAATTTGAGTCAATTGGAGGTGTACCTGTGGATGTATTTCAATGCCTACCTTCAAACTCAGTGCCTCTTCGCTTGACATCATGGGAAAATCAAAAGAAATCAGCCAAGACCTCAGAAAATAAGTTGTAGACCTCCACAAGTCTGGTCCATCCTTGGGAGCAATTTCCAAACAGCTGAAGGTACCACGTTCATCTGTACAAACAATAGTACGCAAGTATAAACACCATAGGACTATGCAGCCTTCATACCGCTCAGGAAGGAGACGTGTTGTGTCTCCTAGAGATGAACGTACTTTGGTGAGAAAAGTGCAAATCAATCCCAGAACAACAGCAAAGGACCTTGTAAAGATGCTGGAGGAAACAGGTATAAAAGTATCTATAGCCACAGTAAAACGAGTCCAATATCGACATAACCTGAATGGCCGCTCAGCATGGAAGAAGCCACTGCTCCAAAACCGCCATAAAAAAAGCCAGGCTACGGTTTGCAACTGCACATGGGGACAAAGATCGTACTTTTTGGAGAAATGTCCTCTGGTCTGATGAAACAAAAATAGAACTGTTTGGCCATAATGAGCATCGTTATGTTTGGAGGATAAAGGGGGACGCTTGCAAGCCGAAGAACACCATACCAACCGTGAAGCACAGGGGTGGCAGCATCATGTTGTGGGGGTGCTTTGCTGCAGGAGGGACTGGTGCGCTTCACAAAATAGATGGCATCATGAGGTAGGAAAATTATGTGGATATTTTGAAGCAACATCTCAAGACATCAGTCAGGAAGATAAAGCTTGGTCGCAAATGGGTCTTCCAAATGGACAATGACCCCAAGCATACTTCCAAAGTTGTGCCAAAATGGCTTAAGGACAACAAAGTCAAGGTATTGGAGTGGCCGTCACAAACCCCTGACCTCAACCCGTAGAAAATGTGTGGGCAGAACTGAAAAAGCGTGTGCGAGCAAGGAAGCCTACAAACCTGATTCAGTTACACCAGCTCTATCAGGAGGAATGGGCCAAAATTCACCCAAACTTATTGTGGGAAGCTTGTGGAAGGCTACCCGAAACATTTGACCCAAGTTAAACAATTTAAAGGCAATGCTACCAAATACTAAAATACTAATTGGGTGTATGTAAACTTCTGACCCACTGGAAATGTGATGAAAGAAATAAAAGCTGAAATAAATCATTCTCTCTACTATTATTCTGACATTTCACATTCTTAAAATAAAGTGGTGATCATAACTGACCTAAGACAGGGAATTTTTACTAGGATTAAATGTCAGGAATTGTGAAAACTGAGTTTAAATGTATTTGGCTAAGGTGTATGTATGTAAACTTCTGACTTCAACTGTATCATCGGGGGCAAACTGCCTGCCCTCCAGGACTCCTAGCACCCAATGTCACAGGAAGGCCAAAAAGATCATCAAGGACAACAACCACCCGATCAACTGCCTGTTCACCCCGCTATCATCCAGATGGGGATATCAGTACAGGTGCATCAAAGCTGGGACCGAGAGACTGAAAAACAGCTTCTATCTCAAGGCCATCAGACTGTTAAATAGCCATCACTAGCACATTAGAGGCTGCTGCCTATATACATAGACTTGAAATCATTGGCCACTTTAATAAATGGAACACTAGTCACTTTAATAATGTTTACATGTTTTGCATTACTCATCTCATGTTTATACACTGTATTCTATTCCACTGTATCATAGTCTATGCCACTCTGACATTGCTGACCTCATCCATATTTAATTCCATTCCTTTACTTACATTTGTGTGTATTAGGTATATGTTGTGAAATTGTTAGATATTACTTGTTAGATATTACTGCACGGTCGGAGCTAGAAACACAAGCATTTCACTACACCCGCAATAACATCTGCTAAACACGTGTATGTGACTAATACAATTTGATTTGATTTGAAAAGGCACCTAAAGGACTCTCAGACCATGAGACACACGATTCTCTGGTCTGATGAAACCAAGATTCTACTCTTTGGCCTGAATACCAAGCGTCACGTCTGGAGGAAACCTGGCATCATCCCTACGGTGAAGCATGGTTGTGGCAGCATCATGCTGTGGGGATGTTTTTCAGCGGCAGGAACTAGGAGACTAGTCAGCATCGAGGGAAAGATGAACAGAGCAAAGTACAAAGAGCTCCTTGATGAAAACCTGCTCCAGAGCGCTCAGGACCGTTTAGGACCAGAGCCCGGACTTGAACCCGATCGAACATCTCTGGAGAGACCTGAAAATAGCTGTGCAGTGATTCTCCCAATCTAGCCTGACAGAGCTTGAGAGGATATGCAGAGAAGAATGGCCTACCACCCTATTGAGTAAAGTGTGTGAATACTTATGTAAATGTAATATTTCCGTATTTACAGTTTTTTTGCAAAAATGTGTCATTACGGGGTATTGTGTGTAGATTGGTGAGAGGAAAACACGATTTAATCAATTTTAGAATAAGGCAACAAACGTAACAACATGTGGAAAAAGTCAAGGGGTCTGAATACTTTCCGAATGCACTGTACGTGATATCAAAGAGGGCCAACCAAGTTTCTGGTAGAGACTGAAGTGATGAGTACAAAAATTGTCACCTGTAATAAAGCACTGTGCACTATTATAAACTGAATCAAAAGGCTTTAATGGAATGGCAGCTGCATTAATATAAATGCTGTCGCCATAGCCTAGGACTGATAGGAACGTTGACTAACTCATTTTTAGCGAGACGCAGGACCTAGCTATTTCTATAGAAGAAGACCATTTTTATTCTCAGCTTCTTAACTAACTCATCAATAAAAGACAGCTTTTCATCTATTCAGATGTCCAGATATTTGTAAGCAGGGACATGATCAATATGGACACCGTCCAAAGTACATACAGTATGCTCAAATCCTAGGAACAACATATACTTAGTTTTACTTGCATTCAATTCTAATTTCCGGTCAATTAAGTTTTTCTGTAATAAAACGAATGCAACATGTAGTTCAGATAGAGCCTGGTCAACCGTGGGGGCAATAGCATACTCAACAGTATCATTGGCATACAAGTGCAGGTTACATTTGTTTACAGACAAGTCGATACTGTTAATGTAAACAGTAAAAAGTACAGGACCCAGAATCGACCCCTGCGGGACACCTTTCATAATATTCAGGAAACCTGATTTAACACCATCAGCAGATAAACATTGAATTCTATCTCACAAGTAATTTTTAACCCATTATATGCAGCCTGGTCTAGGCCAATTGAGGAAAGCCTCTGAATTAGAAGTGAGTGATCAACAGTATCGAAAGCCTTCGACAGGTCAATGAGGAGGGCAGCACAATGTTGCCTTTTATCCATACAGTTAACCACATCATTTATAACTAGGAATGCAGCAGAGCTAGTGCTATGACCTGGTCTAAAACCGACTTATGTACATTTACAATACATTTCAAAGATAACAAAGATCTTCTAATATTTTAGCTAGGCCAGAAACTTTAGAAATAGGACCATAATTATTGATTCCTGGCAACTAAACAGCACCCATGCATTTAAGAATGTACTCATATTGTTATCACAATTAAATCAAACATTAATTTATATCCACAAAAATATCAATAGTGAAGGGAGCACTGAACAAAGTACCATTCAATGATGAAAACTGAGAATAACATTAGAAGAGGTAGTCACTCAGTATGGAGACAATGCAGTGCACTTCTCCAATTCTAACATATAGAAAGTGTCAGGGAGAATCAATGTTTCATGTAAATGCCTGTGCAATGCAGGTAGTATCAATAGGTTAATGGAAAAAACTAACTCAATGAGTGATCCTGGGAATATATACATTTCAGTCAGAGGGCTTCAAACAGCATTGAACACTGAGCAGCAAAGACTGCCCTCAGGCCATCATTTGCAGAAACTTTACCTGCTGCTGGTTGAGACCGGACTGGAACCTCAAGACAAAGACGAACCAGCCCCACCTATGTGTGTGTGTGTGTGTCGTGTGTGTGTGTGTGGGGGGGGGGGGGGGGGGGGGCTGTTCCCCTCTGTCCTGGAGCTGGTATGCTGTACTCCGTAGTACTCCAACTGTCCCTCCAATCGTTTCAACATTTTCATTGTTTTTCTGCATTTATTTTAATCAGTGTATGGCTACAGCAGGTTGTATATAAAACATACACTGAGTATACCAAATATAAACACCCCCCCCCCCCCATGGGGATGCTGGCTCATGTTCGCTCCAATGCTTCTCATAGTTGTGTAAAGTTGGCTAGATGTCCTTTGGGTGGTGGACCATTCTTGATAAACACGGGAAACTGTTGAGTGTGAAAAACCCAGCAGCGTTGCAGTTCTTGACACACTCAAACCAGTGCGCCTGGCACCTACTACCATACCCCATTCAAAGGCAATTAAATATTTTGTCTTGCCCATTCAACCTCTGAATGGCACACATACACAATCCATGTCTACATTGTCTAGAATCGTAAATGTTTTTCTTTGACCTGTCTCCTCCTCTTCATCTACACGGATTGAAGTGGATTTAACAAGTGACGTCAATAAGGCATCATAGCTTTCACCCGAATTCACCTGGTCAGTCTATGTCATGGAAAGAGCAGGTCTTCTTAATGTTTTTATACTCAGTGTAATAGTCAGTGACCACAAAATGTACAGATTTCCATTACAACATCAAGACCTATGTGTTTAACACAACATTTAGGCCTACCACCCAAACCAATCCCTGAACTACCACCCCAGCCCATTTCCATACTAAGGGTAGAGTAACCAGGATTTTCCAAATGGGGAGATATTAACAATGTCAATTGTTACCTTCGAAATCCCTTTTCATTATAAATACTCATAAGGCATTTATGTCAGTTCAATATGCCAGAACGGTTTGAAGTAGACGCCACTTTGTTGTTTAAAGGGGAAGGAGTTAATTAGCCAAAGTGACGGGATACTGCTGCTGTCTGCTATGCATATAGACATAGGCACATCTACAGTAGACAGAGATAAGCAGAGTACCATGCTAATAATTATGCTCTACCTTCCTTATCCCTGCATTCATTCATCGCTCCACATTGGCCTTTTTGAAGTCGGAGCTGTCAGGAGCGCCGTGAAATGCGCTCGCTTTATTGGAACGCACTGGGGAAAGCACGCTTTGTTTATTAGGCTATGCTTAATTCTGAATAAATCTCAAATAAAACACTAAATTACATTTAAGTGATGTGCTCAAAGCAGCTCACTTTAAAGAGCGGGGAGTGCGCACATAAAGTGTGTCTCTTTCTTCTCCCCCTCTCCCGGTAAGTGAGCGGGCGGGTGCTCGTCCTAAAGCTAACGGGGCAGGGTAGCTGTGCTCGGGAATGGGAGCAAGGGAGGAGGGAGGATGGGATGTGATGCAGTGACATTTATTAAACACTGATAAGATTACAGGGAGGGCTGCTGAATGACTGGGCTGCTCAATGCTGTGATACTAATCAGTAATTAGTCCTGTATACATCTTAATACTGCCGCACCACACAGCATACACTCCAGAAACATGTTTAGAAGGAGAAAAAAMSAGGCTACAGAAATTCCCACAAATWMYTTTTCATCATTACTAATATTTGTTCCGCAACAGTCAGGATAGTACAGCTGAGACTATGTTTCACACCAGTAGATAGTCGCTATACGAGGAGCACTACGCATTGAGAGGCAACAGTTGAGACGGTGTAATAGGAGTAAAGTGAAACTGGATCGGCAATCAGTCAATGCACGTTTTCAGAAAGGCGAGTGAAAAAATYGAGAGASCRRYGAAAGRAAATGCTTGTGACATCCGCCTCGTTAAGGCAGCGACGTCGCTTTAATTACAGATAAGTGTGTGGTGTGTGTGTGYCACAGTGTGTGTGGATCYCTGCTGGATTYCRACACGCTWACTGGACCCATCAGTGTGTTAGTGCTAATGGRATGCATTCTCACAAAGCTGTAACAACTCCGCCATCACACTCCCACTGTGTGTAGCTGCCAAACAGCAGCAATATGTGTTTCTACTACTCTGGGGCCTCCAGGGCTTTAGTCCTGGGCAACTCAGCTACATCCAACCATCTTCACTACACACACTAAATGGAGTCAGAAAGGCATACATAACCAGAGAACATGTTGTTTCATCCAGACTATTATCTCTGTATTGTGCAGAGTTTTTTTTTTAAGTTTCTAGCAGATAATTCAGCTCCTGAGAAATGCAACGGCTTGGGACAGTCCCCGTTTGTGCTCTAAATTGAAACATTATGGTATCCAGAGTGAGTCCAAAGAGAGTGTTTGAATTGAGACTGTAGTGAACTACACAGTACATTACATTCAACAGCTCTGTCTCTGAAGGCTGTCTCTGATTGTTATAACAAATCCTGTAAGACTGGAGTGTTGGAAGGATTGTGACTAATGTGCTTTCCCCCCCAAAAGCCTCTGTTTAATTCATCTTGTGAAAGAAGACTATTTCTCAGTATGATTTATTCAGGGCAGTTATAATGATAACATATGTATGTCAGAGACAATGCAGCGAGTAAAGGAGGAATGAATAAAGCATGTCAGTGTCTCTTAAACATTGATAGTGCCGTTACGCCTGGTTTAGTTCTGCCAGCAGGAAACACACATCCCAGGAGCACCCAGACCCAACAGGTGGAGAGGAGAGGGGTTCTCACACACAGACACACAGGCTCAAACACACACACAGGCTCAAACACACACACCGGCTCACACACACAGACTCAAACACACACACAGGCTCAAACACACACACACAGGCCTCAAACACAATCAGGAGCACCTAGACCCAACCAGGTGGAGAGGAGAGGGGCTCACACACCACACACACCACACACACACACACACACACACACACACAACACACACAACACACACACACACACACCACACACAGCACACCACACACACAACACACACACACAACACACACACACCACACACACACACAACCACACACACACACAGGCTCAAACACACACACAGGCTCAACACACACAGGCTCAAACAAACACACACACACCACACACACACACACACACACACACACACCACACACACACACACAACACACCACACCACACAACACACACACACACACACACACGCACACACACACACCACACACACCACACACACACACACACACACACACACACAACACACACACACACACACACACACCACACACACACACACACACAGGGCAGGGTTGCAGAGCAGACAGTGTATGTAGTGGAGGTGTTGTCACTATGATAAAGAGCTGGTCTCTAGTCTTTACACCCAGGCTGATGTCATTCAGACAGTCCTCCTGTCAGATCCCTC
Organism: Salvelinus sp. IW2-2015; assembly: GCF_002910315.2. Classification (NCBI taxonomy): domain Eukaryota; kingdom Metazoa; phylum Chordata; class Actinopteri; order Salmoniformes; family Salmonidae; genus Salvelinus; species Salvelinus sp. IW2-2015. The sequence continues at coordinate 114,414 of NW_019943437.1, read as the reverse complement.
CTCCTCTTCTCTCCAGTTACAAATAAATAAGAACAAGCCTCTCTTCACCACTGAAATAAGGTCTGCCTCCCAAATGGCTCCTTTTTACCTGTGTAGTGCACCCTTTTCCCTGTGGGCCCTGGGAAAAGTAGTGCACTATAAAGGGAATAGGTCTGATTTACAGACTTCACTCACCCTTTCGTTTTTCTGATCAAACCGTTTGCACTGTATCATATTATAATAGCTGTTGTTGGCAGGCTCAAAGTAGTTAATTGATGGCTGGCTGTGATCCAAGTCGAAATCATACCAAGCAATTAAGACCAAACGCCGCAAATGATTATGAATTAATGAAGAGGGCATTAATGAATCATTAATGACAAAATGTATCACAATCCTGCCTTTTGATACATTGTGCTCTGCTGATGTATGGGTGGGCATACGTTACCAGACTGGTCTGAGCGGAGCCATGACCGGGTGATCTCCTCCTCATCATCATCAATGAATCAACATGATGAATGGGAGAACACAGGAAGTATAGAGCATGGAGAGAAATGAGACACAGTTTTCAATCAAAAATCCTTTCCAAATTGTTCTTTATATTGTTTAATTGTTGATAATAATCAAATGTTATTTGTTTATTGTCATTTTTTTTCTTTGTTATTTCTTATTTATTCATATGACAATAGCACACGAATAACACATTTAAAAAGTGAAGAGACATTGAAAATCTCCTGAGACAGACTATACATGTTACTGTACAGTACCCGTATAATAGAATATATAAAATGAGGTGGCCACCGCACCGGGCAGAGAGAATGTACTGTAGGTAATAACACACATCAGATGGACCAGACAAAATGAATACAGATATTCGTGTCAGGCTATTATCCAATACAAATGTGAAGAGCTCCTCAAACATACAAAAGGGCCAGCAGAAAGAAAATGTTACCCTGTGAAAATGCTGCTGCTTCTCTTCCTTTACAGAGAGAACAGCTGTATTGTATTGCTGCTACTATGAGAAAGATAAATGTACATATTTAATTTCCTTTCTTTCTTTCTCTCCTGAAAGGGCGTAATGTGAGGTGTGTGGTGTGGGTGTGTGTGTGTGTGTGTGTGTGTGTGGTGTGTGGTTGTGTGTGTGTGTGTGTGTGTGTGTGTGTGTGTGTGTGTGTGTGTGTGTGTGTGTGTGTGTGTGTGTGTGTGTGTGTGCTACGTGTGTGTGTGTGTGCTACGTGTGTGTGTGTGTGCTACGTGTGTGTCCTGGTTGTCTGTCCTCTGAGTTAAAGACTACAGCAGCATGTTGCCTTCCATTTACTGTTGGCCCATGGTTCCCCAGGTCCCTCCCAGGTCCCTCCCAGGTCCCTCCTGGAAACAAGGCATGCTTTGAACACTTAATACAGAAATACAAGACCCTGGTACTCCCAAACTCTCCCCTTCTCTCCCAAACCTCCTGACAGAAAAAGACACCGGCTCTGAAGCTCCAGTGTCATCTCTGATACTCTAACTGTAGGCAGAAACACAATACTGTTCTCTTGCTTGACTGGAGTTAAACAGTAGAGACGTAGAAGAAGTAGAATGACTTTTAACATGGAAACTTCATCAAAATGGATTTGAAAGGCTTAAATTAAACTTTCGAAAAACAAAAAACGGACATCCAGTGTTAATAAATGATATAAAAACGTTTGCCCACCTAACAAATGCAACAATGTGAAGTCAGAATAGGCAACAGACTCAAACAGCTGATGCTGCAGTCTTTAAGAGAAGCAACACACATATTCATATTCTCTCATCTCTCTCGCTCTCTCCCCCTCTCTCTCCCTCTGAATCTTCACCTCATACAAATTACTTTAGCAAATGTCTTTCCAGATGTTTCATTTGGCCATTTATTTTCAAGCCAATGCTTATTTAAATGTGCCTATTTTTTCTCTGCATGGGTGGATGGGRGAATTCTTTRCTTAATWCCATTAACTTTSTATTGCAGCTCAATCTCTAGTGCCATGAGCATCAATACAGCGGCGTGGCTGTCTTTTAGCAGTTCTGCATCAGTGCTCTTGGATAGAACATGACAGTTACATTAATGTCTCCATGTAAATTGCTCTCTACACATAGGCAACAAGCAAAAGGAGGGGGAGAAACAAACACGGGGACWTTCATTGCCCCCGTGACAGCAGAAATTACAACAACATTCATTGTGTGCTGGTCCAAATGGCCAAGTCTATTATGGTATACAGCAATTTCAYTGAGTCTCCAGCCAGGGAGATGGACAGCAGGCCAGCAGAAGGGTAAAAAGCAATGACAGCAAGCATTCCCTTGGCGGCTTTTAACAAAGCAATGAAAAATAAAGAAAATTAGGGGTCAGGGCTCCCTGAACATCAATTTTCTGTTAGCAGCAGGTTTCTTTGAAATTGACGTGCTGCCTCTTTTCAGAGGCATATGGTGCAGCTATATGTGAGCAATAGAGACAGCCATGTCCAACCCATTATAGAAATACAAACACTACAAGCTAAAGTGAGGACGCTGTGATGGTGAGGGCTCAATGATTTTATAGTTGAGGTTGGTACTGTGATATGGACCTCCTCCTCCAACCTTCTTCACATGCATTTAGGTTTGAGACCTCCAAGGAAGCTAGCTCTCTTGCGCACGTGTTTTTYCCYCTTTGTTGTMTATTTCGGTTYCTTGMAAGGCACTGGTTACCCCTGCCACCACAAGCCAAGTCCAAATTACACACGAGGAAAAGCCAAGATAGGAGCAGCGATCACCACAGCTGAGMTGGCCAAMCTAAACTGTACAACAAGAGGAAAATAGAGAACACCAGGCTGCTGGTTGAAACACTGACACCAGCTGTGACATCTCAGAATAGCTGCATGGCACAGAGCATGGCACTATTTCATTGTTAAAGACAGAAAACGATGAGAGGAAAATACCCAGGAATAAAAGAAACCCCAGGCTTTGAAGTCACATCCATCTGTGATGTAGCCGCWTAAGTGTGATGTAAAACATTGTTTCTATCGGTTTTGTTTCGTYACAATCTCCTGTCAGATCCTTTGTTCCCCAGGGTGTCTGTTAACTAAGTGGTACTGAGTACTGAGTATAGCAGTTCTGCTCTACTGCTGTTCAACCCATAGAGATGAAGTACATATTTCTGTGTGCTATTCAATTCTATGTTCAATTCTATTCAATGATATGTTCTGTTCATTTCTATGTTCAATTCTATGTTCAATTCTATTCAATGATTTGTTCTGTTCATTTCTATGTTCAATTCTATGTTCAATTCCATTCAATGCTATGTTCTATTAAGTTTTCTATGTTAAATTCTATTAAATTCAACATTCAATTAAATTATATTAAATTATATGTTCTATTCAATTCTATTCTTCATTCACTCACTATAGCGTTTGGTTGAAGTGTAAACTACCGGATATTGATTGTATGTCTGGAATACTGAGAACTACAGTAGTCTTCCAGAATATAAACACTGTAGGTAGACTACAGTACATAGTGTCAACACAATGTAGCGGAAAAGTCTCCTTTATCAGTTCCCTAGCCTCAGTGTAGTGGTGCTACGGGGCTCTCTCCACACAGAGAGGTGGCAGTGGAGACACACACACCATTTGAAGTGTCTGGGGTTTCTGGGGCTTGAAAGCACATCTGACACAGTGTACAGAGGATGGCCACACCATGTCCCCAAGACATGTCTACAGACGAAGACTTCTCCTCTCTGCCTGGACCAGCACCACACACCACACACTCCTCAGCCTTATCGGACATCAGAGGGAGCCACAGTGAGTGAGCCTCTCTCTCTCTCGCACTGTGAGTGCGCTTGAAGACTCTGGTTTGAGCGGGCTGTGAAATTTTGATATAGCATTCAAGTTTAACTACTGTCTTACAATTGACTACTTAATTGATTGACTATTGTAAGAAAAACAATGTTAAATGTTAGAAACAGTCAGAATTGTTTAATTGTATTATTTTTACAAATCCTATTTCAGAGATTTTTTGGGGGTAATATTCAACCCAATTGTTATGTACCTTGGGTCTACCTATTGTAATCTACCTGGCACCAAATAGTGCAAAAATACAATTATTATGTACTGTCCACTGTCAGTTACAAACTGTCAAATAAAGCCTAATCAAATAGCTTAAATCTTTATTATACTTAATTGAAGGTCATTGGTTAGGTTTGTGTACTCCCATTATGGGAGGTCTGGAAGAGCATTGTATATAAATAACACAGGTCTGCATTCATATTTACATAGACCTGAAACAACGACGGGAGGAAAATAAAACTAMGGGAAMAGGARTCCAWTAGCCCAGGCAGMGGTGGYRAAATCMCCCCRMYCCACAAAAAACAAAAACAAATCAAAAACAATATTCCTGTATGGTGAGCTATCCATCAGGATGATGAATGTAAGTGGCTTAGCCCAGGACATAGATCTGTCAGGCCCCGCCAGCCCTCTGACACAGCATTTAATTACAACGCATGTCTAATTGAAAGGCCCACTGGAAAAAGGTGGGACGCCTCTCTGCCTGTGGCAGGCCTAAGAAACTTAATTAATTAGCARGCACCTCCCTCCCTCTTTTATTCTGAGTTACTATCGTCCCTGCCTCAGTGAGCTGATGACATTTTCTAGCCCGCCTTTCATCCTTCAGAAAAATGAATGGYRCGACGAGAGCACTATCAAATGAGCTGTTGAGGCAGCCAGTGAATATGCTATTGACTGTGACTGCTCCCTGAGTGAATTGTGATTTATCTGTATGGCTCTCGTCATGCTAACTGTCTTGCTCCCTCACCACTCGCCCGCCTGCTCGCCCTCTCTGTGTGCACTTGACAGGCCTGGTAGCTCATACCATGGTTCTCTAGGTTCTGACGGATGGGGGCTTAGACCCCCCCCAAATAGCAGCCCCCTGCATTTGACCCCAGAAGCCCCTCAGTTGATGTCATGATGTACCTTTCAATGTACCCATTCATTGCTATGAGCCCTGGATCAATACTATACATACAGTAGGCCTCTACCTCTCTCACTCTTTAATGCTTGGCTAACATCCAGTTGTGTGTGCTGTTGGTCATCCTCCGAATCCTCCCCTAAACAATAGAAAGACATTGCATTATCAAACAGTATTTTCTACTGATGTTAATTAATGTCCTTTCATAATAAATGATTATCATTTTGTACAAATCTGAAATTGTATCACTAAGGTTGATTGTAAACTTAAATGAAAGTTGAATAAATGAGAACTGAGGAATGTTGACAAGACTCACTGATCTACTACAAAAACAAGTCCTTTAAAGATGTTTATATTTTGTATCAGGCCTCTATGAATAAGTCATGTGTTCATCAGGCCACCAAAAGCCTCTGAGCGCCTCTGTCTGTCTGCTAGTGACTCCACTCACTTCAAGCGGAGGGAAAACTTTTTGGCACTCCCCAAAAGTAGAGTTAGTCTGTGGGTCGCACGAGGATAACAGAGAGCCGACAGCGTCGCGAGACACCCTCTTTTCCTGCTCCAAGAGGGACACCCTCTTTTTCTCTCCCACTCCTGCCCCACCCAGGCCTGATTAGTGAACCCCTGAACCTGTGGAAGAGTGTTGAAAGGCTGCCAGCAGCCAGTCAGCGCCAAATCAAGAGCTTCACAGCAGAATCAAAAGAAATCAGTCGATCGCTGCATAAACATGAGAGCAGGGGAGGTGGCAGCAGCGAGGAATGTGTGCCTGCTCTGACATCCGCTAGAGGTTCTGACACACCAAGTGTGCTGTCACCCGTCCTTCCACCACCATCTCTCCCTGAGCCCTGCCACAGGGACCCAAACCTCCTGTTATGGCAGTGAAAATTAAGTCTGCATCCTTATGTTTCATTATTTCCTGCCTTTCTGCTGTAAAAGCCCCACCATAGAATGAATTGAATGTCTTCATTCTCTTTGGACTTTACTGTGGTGTTCTTATACATGGGATTGGCTTTACTGTGTGATTATGTAGGATTAGAGATATATCTTTTTGGGCTGGGCCACTGAGCAAGACTCATGTTTTAGGGGGCGATAAGGGGGAAGGGAGTGGGTGGATGTCAATCAAACAAAAGTATTGGCTATTTAACTAGTCAGTATTCACAAATTGTCCATTTGTGGAGCTATTAGCATTTTCTTTTTTGAGTGACAGCGTTTCATTTCAGGATACCCACGAGGGTCACAACAGACACACGTGTCTAATTATCAACTCCTCTCAGGTTTACCCAGAATAACACTAACGAACGAGCCGGTAGACAACTCATTTAGACCAAGAGGAATTAGTAAATGTAACAACAATCTTAACAGACAATGAGCAATCTAAGACATGTTATTTCATTATGCAAAATTATAAATATGCATATGTTTGTGCAACTTTCAATTTGACATAAAATGAGTCTTTAATTATGTCAGTTGATAATAAAGAATTGTCACTCAGAATGTCTCTTCTTTCTTCATCTCATGTTTAAAATAGCCTTCATGGGCTGAGGTCAAATGAAGTTCAGAAAAATGTGATTTATATTCTGTCACAGTCTGACAAAGGGGAGAGAGGGCAACCCAGTCTATTTCCCGCTCTGTTGTCTCCTGGACCTGATTGGGACACTTAACAGTTGGGCAGCCCAATCACTCTAATGGGTACAGACACATCCATTTGTCTAATCAACCTCCAGCATTTGAACAAGACAGATGAAAGGGGAGGACAAGACAACTGCATTACAACACAGACCACAAACATATGCTGCCTCATTAGAATGATAATACTACCAAAGGACCTGAGCCCAGCRCTGAGCCCCTGCTCTCTGAAGTATACAGAGTCTTGTATTAGCTCCAGCACTACCCCTGCTAAATGTCATCCAAAGAGACAGGTCATTTACATTTATGATAAAATGATCTTGCATTTTTTATTTGTCTTGGAAATTAAAGACTTACTTAATCATTGTGGAAGGAAGARGCTTAGCCGATGTACTCATGTGTTTCTGATGGCATTAGAACTGATGTGGCGTGATGGATATTTAATAGTTGTGCTGTCCCTCTGTATCACGTCAGGGGCCTGACACACACAGATGCACTGCAGCTCACCAGCCGTACGCAATCACTTTAATTATTAGGCCCATCATCTTGGCTTTGAGAGGAGAGGAGAAGAAAGAGGCTTGATGTGGGTGGGGAGCCTATGGGTGTTAAGGTAGGAGAGGAAGGGACAGGTGTGAAGTCCAGTCAGCCAAGCATGATGAGGTGCTTCAAGCTGACATGCTCCAGCATTGGTACCTGACACTCCTTATGCAGGGTGTGGAGGCCTCATAGCTGAGTCTAGTAGAGAGCAGAACCTGAAGGGCTGTGGTTGCCCCTGCTGTGCCCAGGCAACAAGCTGATTCCACCTTGAACACACAGCCTTTCACTGCAGTTTCATTTCACCCATAATTGATATTATACTCTTGTAAATACACGTAGAAAAAGTTCATGTTAATACCAGTAGAGACACGTCAGCTTCCGTCCACAACGTTGCCTGAAGAAGACTCTAGCAGTCGAAACGCGTTGCAGCTGTGCGTCCTGTTATTAATTATAAACTGGGTGGTTCGAGCCTTGAATGCTGATTGTCTGAAAGCCGTGCTATATCAGACCGTATACCATGGGTATGACAAAACATGAATTTTAACTGCTCTAATTACGTTGGTAACCAGTTTATAAAAGCAATAAGGCTCCTTAGGGGTTTGTGATATATGGCCAATATACCACGGCTAAGAGCGTTGCGTCATGGCTAAGAACAGCCCTTAGCCCTGGTATATTGGCCATATACCACACCTCGTTGGGCCTTATTGCTTAAATATACCATAGGCTGATCTTGTCTTTCCATATGTATTCTGTCTACAGTATATAACCTGTCATTAKTTAACTAAAGTTGTTCTGCATTGTACTGGCCCACTACTTTGTTTTCTATCTTGGAATACCAGGAACTTAAAAGAACCATTACAAGACATTTCTTCATTGTTCACTCTGAAATTGGACATTTGACAATCCAATAGATAATGTTACAGTCCTAAAACAGAAGACCATAAAACCACTACAACTATTTTCCTAAAATGTATTTTATGGGATGAAGATGAGGGAGAGCTGGGGCAGAGAGTAATTATGTGGGGGGGAAAGCTGGGCCCTCTACTGCTGGCTTGCTCCTCCAACACATGGGCCATCTGCACAGAGGCTGGCTAAATGAGGATGACAATGCTAATCACTATGGATGGAGACTAGACTGGTGTGGATGAATGGCCAGGCTGAGCAGCTCATCGCACAATGTTGCTGTCAGGGCATGCCAAGTCCACAAGCCTTCAGGGGCCACGCCCCTTTCCTGTGCAGCCTCCATCACTCAGTGGCGACACGTGTATGGCTTCCTGTCAATTCAGGAAGTCTTCTTGGTTCTAATCCCAGCCACATAAATGACTTCCTATCTCCATATTTAAGTAGTCTCTTGTTGGCTATTCTCATGATTGTCCCTACAATTATGTTTTTGTTCACTGTGTCAGTGGCTATTTCTTTCTGTTCATAATTATTAACCTTTCATCTCTACCAAAGACTGCATATTTATTTAACATTCCTCTTTCTGTCATTGTTACTCTCACGAGAACCAAGAATTCAACCCTGGAGTTAATGGAGAATTGGTGATTGAAAGCTACCGTCTGTTCAGTAAGGAAGTAATACAGTACTGAATCTGCAGTAGCCCGACATCAAAACCAAAATAATCACAGCCTGTAAAGTGTAATGGAGGATTAGATCTATCCGGTGACACCCTTCCCCAGCAGCCCAATCAAACAAACACAGCCTGCAGTATCAAACAGCATTCTTTGTCTTCTAGTATTAACGTTTACAACAAAAGGAAATTACTGCTTAATTCCTTTATCCTCTGGATAATGTGGAGAGCAAATCAGGAATTACACATTTTTATAAGCAAATAAAAGAGGGTGCCAAGCCTGAGCTATTAGGCTGAGAGTGGGACCAGGCTTAGAAGGCTGGCCTACGTCGATCCTTCTTGATGGTTTCCAGCTGGGCGTGGGCATATTGTCATTTTCCCCTCTCTTTTTTTGTCAGTGTCCCCATAAGTGAATGTGAAGAGGAGCAGCTGTCTTGCAGGCTGGCCTGTCCCTTCTGTCCCCGGCTCTGGGCCCTGGGCCCTGGGCCCTGGGCTCTGGTCTGGGCAGGGATAGCCAGTAAACCTCCAGGCTCTAATTACACTGGCAGGCCCTGTGGAGGTGACCTCATGATCCTGTGGTTCTGGGTGTATTTACAATGATATAACAATATACAATACCATCACCAGAAATTACAGGGAGAGGTAGCACAAAACATGTCACTCAAAGCGTTGTGTAATTTTAAACTTGTTAAAAGAGACCAATGGAACATATTGGGGCTTAGGTTGGGGCGTGTGCGGAGCCCAGATTGAAAATCCCTGCATAGTTATTTCTGGCCCTCATCCCTTTCCTAAATAGTCCCATGGATATCCCTCCCTGCTTTGCCAGCCCTGAGGACAGAGGAGAAGATCACAGAAACACTAAGTGTGTTATGGCATGTAAGCCTTGCATGTGCTGGAAACAACTCCCACACATGTACGTATGTGTTTATGCATGTGTACTGGTTGGTATTTACCATCAATGAGAAAATATAAATCAAGTATTAGAGCATCCATTAGGGAAGATAATACCATTAGATTTCCAATTGAGAAAATAAATGTATTAAGGAATCATAAATACAATAATATTCACATCATTTTGTAACAGTCCAGCACTAAACTTTTCCCAACATCTTCCCTTAAATTTGATCTGAAAGTTAACCGAGAGAAAAGCAGCAGTGATGTTCAGCAGAGGGCTGCTGCAGCGTAACTTTCATGTGGGGCCTGTCTTAGTCAGAGAGCACTTCATTCTAATGTGCTGTGGCTTAAAAATCTGATCCCATGTAAGAAATAAAAGACCAGACAACTGCATTACTGTCCGACCTGTCAGCTCTGTTCAACATAAGCTCCATCCTGCCTGCCAGAGCCTTAAAAGTCGAGCTGGCAGAGACCGGGCCCGGAGTGACAAAAGCAGATAGCTGGAGCTGGGATTTTAGGAGAATGGACTCTTAATGTATTTTTATACATTTACAAGGAGTTCATTCGGCTCCCCATGAATCAATAATAAGCAGCGTGCAGTAGACCCAGGATACAATTATCCACCCTGAAGTAGCTCCCCTGTCACTACAATGACTTTAAAAGTGAACACGCTGTCAGGTGCAATGGCGTTCATGTTTTCCCACTCACACAGGACCTAATGCCACTACTGCAGAGAGCTTCTCTCATGGGGCAGAACAAAGCACAGGATTATGGGAGGGATATATCCACGCTATACCATTATAGACCCGTTCTACTGACAGACCCCAAAACATTTTCAAGGGAAAAGGCAACAATTGGAAAAACACAACCGGCAACACCAATTGAAAATCACTGTTATACATCACTACCAAGTAAGAAAATGTGCCAGTCTTTACTTAGTAAAAGCTTCACCACAAATGCATGCTGTGGTATTTTGTGTTGTGTGTATGGTGTGTTAAACATATTTTGTGTTGTGTGTATGGTGTGCTAAACAGTGTGCTGGCCAGCTTGGCTGTGTTAGGGGGCAGAGAGAGAAGAGTTAGGGCAAATACAGCTGTTCCTCTGATTGGCTGGGACCAGATGGTAGCTAGGCTGTTACTTCGCCCGGAAGGCTCTGATGATTTTATAAACATCTCTCCTGGATATTTAGATGTTTCACGCCACCATGGATACCTGATAGCCAGCACTAAATATCAGCTGAATCCAATCAAGACTTATCTGCAGAGAAATTCAAGAGTTTTTGGCCACGACATAAGATCAGAGATGAATGTTTGTTTAAATGATAGGCTTCACCAGATGCAGGATTATAAAGAACATACACTCAGTAACTTGGCAACATTCAGGCGCATAAATAAATGAGTAAATACTGACCAACACAAAGTAGCACTACAATAGTATTCCCTAAGCCAGGTCATTCCCAGTAGTATAAAGAGAATCTATACTCATTGACATGGATTTGTTTTTGGGGCAATGGAACAAATAGCCAAATTGAATAAATGCATGTCAATCTAAACAGAAAAATATGAGGTGGAGAGAGGAAAAGTCAATACATGCAAATACTAATCTTAAAATCATTCAACATGAGATCTGTTCTCCGTGCCGACACAATAACTTGACATACAATGTCTCCAGGCTGTAGCTAGCTGACTGACACAAATATGGATTTTAACACCCGTTAAATGCCTTCTTAGTCAGACTGTGCAGTTAGCCACACTTATTTTCAATATGTATGCATATCAACAAATGCCTATGAGAGATTGGTGGGTTGATGTGTTGGTTTAAACATAGGAAAATCCCATTTTATTTTGTGGCTTCCAGGCAGTCTGACTGTGGAACCTTCTAATGATATACAATATTAGCCAATGCCTGTTCTTCTAAACTGTAATTGACAGACAATCGTTTACACTGTCTTTGAATTGCATGTATAATTGCTCACAAAACAATCTTGATTAATTATTTATCAAAATAGTTTTGGTGCCCGGTATGTAAGTACATTTTGTAAACAAAGCATTTCAAAAGCAGCCATGCATAATAATACCTGTTCCAGTCTGTCTGTCTGTCTGTCTGTCTGTCTGTCTGTCTGTCTGTCTGTCTGTCTGTCTGTCTGTCTGTCTGTCTGTCTGTCTGTCTGTCTGTCTGTCTGTCTGTCTGTCTGTCTGTCTGTCTGTCTGTCTGTCTGTCTGTCTGTCTGTCTGTCTGTCTGTGTGCTGTCTGTCTGTCTGTCTGTCTGTCTGTCTGTCTGTCTGTCTGTCTGTCTGTCTGTCTGTCTGTCTGGGTCCAGCTCAGTATCAGGTCAGACTCCAAAAACAGATCAAAAGGTATATAATGTATGAGAAATTGTACATGATACAATGATTGACATTTTAATTGTAATAAAATAAGTATAAACATATGATCCATTAAAATTATGTTAGTTGAATATTTCACAAAACATTTAACAGCAAATTATTTAGCTATACTGAACATAATATCTGCCATAAGATAAGTTCAAATGTATCATAACAAGACCTCTGACAGTTGCTTTTATGTTGGGCCTTTTTCAAACATACTGACCAYTCACATCCACTACATAGCCATGTTTGAATTGATGTCTATGCAGTGAAGAGCATTGGATACAATATGGTTGAAAGATGAGGAACTCTCCCATTCCAGTCATTTACTGTAACCCTTTTTCTACAAAGTGCTCCAAYGGAGCCATTACACGATTGAGGTAAAAACGTTCACTTTCATCACCCTTCTATTTGAACAGTGGGCATATCCCCAGCCAGACACTCAATGTGCAGCAATCACATCCCTGCTATGCATGTCATCCTTTCCAAATCATTTACCAACTGCAATTAGCCGACTGTAGTTGTCATCTCTGGGTCTCAGGGAACTCTGCCGAAGTGGACTTAATGTATTAAAGAGAATAAAGTCTGCATTAAAATATATATACATCACTGGTGATTACCCAGACCAATTGAAATAAAAACGACATTCGGCTGACAAATTAGAAACAAACCTGTTTGACAGCCCCGTCTGCTTAGAACAAATGTGAGACATGGTAAATTGTTTGACACACTTTCATAAAAGCAAGTGGAGGCAACCCATCCTTTAGCGTGGCGTAATGGCCCCTCGTTGTTAGATTCAATGGAACAAGCTATTCATACTGTTGTGTGATTGAAAAGAAAATGGTAAAATGGTATCCTTTTGATGTTATAAATGTGTCTATTACTGCATTTGCACACAGCATTTCTATGTAAATTATAGAGAAAGGAGTGATTCTCTGGGGGAAATGCTTAGGAATGACATATTGAATTATATTCCAGCCCATATATCAATATACTGTAGCCCTTCCAGAATAACTCCAAAACTATCTGGTTTTTCACAGCCGCGCCATGGGCTGAAAGGCTCAAATTGCAATACTACAGTATATATGAAAAAGGTTAGGCTAATGCATAGATATTTCCATTGGTCTAATGAATAAGCTGTACAATTTACCTTTTCAGTTATGGAAAACTTTCCATCGCCTGTTCCAGGGCATGGTACCTAGCTATTACACACGCAAGCACGCACGCACGCACGCACGCACACACACACACTCACACACTCACACAGGTTCCGATGGTGTATTCAGAGTCAGAAAAACACTAATGGTTGGTGCAGCTGTATGCCACCCATATTAAAAGAGGCTTTTGATATGACTTAAGAGGAAAAATGATCAGTTGTGAGTGGACAGATATTAAAATAATCAGTAAATCGTTTATTTTACTGTGGAGCGGTGTCCATGACTGACTGGATCAGAGCATCATGATTCAGGGAGTTGAGGACTGAGAGAGGAGGTTGGTTCCTCTCAATGAGAAAGTCCTAAACACAGCCAACAGTCATGTCTCTGTGACTGTAAGGCAGCCAGGTATCTACAAGGCCACTATAACAACAGAGTCTCAATATACCAAGAAAGTCCTGTACAGACGTAGTAGAACACAGCTACTTCACAAAGGAAGATGACAAAGGTGACTACAGGCAATTAAAAACCATTGTACCCTGTAGGAAAGGCAGAACTATTGACAAAATACACAAGTAAACATAAAGACATCTGTATTCAAAGGGGTCCACCTCATAATTTAACCCTTTGTTGAACACAAGATGCTCTCTGATCACTACACCACAACATTGTTCAATTGCCTTAATGAGTGCATTTAAAAACTATTCAACTATACACATATTTGATGTTTCAAGCTTGTTGTAAAACATTTTGAAGTCTCAGCAAAAGCCCCTTATTAGCGTCCTTTCAAATGGCTGTAATGATTATGGATGTATTCAAATTAAACAAGATCTCAGACACTGTAGAGCAAGTCACTGTGACTAACTCAGCCGGATGGATCATTTTCCTGACACTCACCGAAGCACTGGMAATTCATATAGAACAACWTTTGATGTCAAAAACAAAGGTATAATAATTGCTTCAATTCAAAGGTAGCTAKTCACATTATACTGGTAATTTTAATCAAGGATCAGAAAGCTGTGTTTGCATTATGCTCAGGAGCATTGCATCTCCCCGCATGAGGACATATTCACCCAGAATGTTTAGCAAATTGAAAAGCAGATGGCAGCCCATTTTTACTCTCATTACTAAAAAGATGCACAAAGTTTCCACCCCACAGAACATAAAACCAAAACATCAGCATGATTAAAAACAAATCATTCTGCGTGTTGGGAGTGGGGGGTAAGAAACATAAGCACTAATGAATAATTGTAGCAGTTTTTCAGAATACTGACAATTTGAACATTTGCTAAAGCATTTGATGAAAACGCAACAAAAAAACAGAAAAACTTTGAAGACATGATCTACAAAATGAAGCAATAGAAGGATTTCTTCCTCTCCTATCCATGAAAAACTGCTACTTACCAAAAAATGAATAATTATGGTTGTCTAGCCTGTTTCTTGAGGGGTGTGAACATCCAGCAGTGTGGTGGTATTTGCTGTTAACATGATGGATATGACCCGAGGACAAGGGGAAATGAATTAGCATGTGATTATCAAGGCTGTGATTGAGTGGGTAGCGGAGTGGCGTGTTGTGGTGTGTTGTTGCCGTGTCATGAGCCTGTCATGGAGTGGGGTGACACGGGGGGGGTTCAAGCAGGGCTGCAGGTGTCACAGAGTAGCCCGGACCTGTGAACTCCACTCCACACTCTCTCTCTCTCTTCCTCTCTCACTTCCTCCTCTCAATCTCGCTTTTTCTCTCTCATTCTCTCTTTTCATCTCATTTGCATCWCCTCCTGCCACCCTTGAACCAATCACAAGCCCCACACTTCTCATTTTCATCTWTCTTTCTAAGCATCTCTGGAGTGTTACTTATTCTGATGWGGAGAGGACTCTGAAAATGGTTCCTCATCATMCAGCATGTTTAGACTAGTGAAAGTGACAATGAGGCTCCAGGTGACAAATGAGGCCCAAGGATCCAGCTAATCTAATGCCTCTATACTGGCTTCAATAACATGTCTTCTCTTCTAAAATATAATGGAAAACACTACCAAGACACTCAGTCCACCCAGCGATCTCCCTCTTCCCCCCTGACAGACAGTCACAGTCTGGTCCACAGCATGGCCATGGCCAGCCATCCAGGCTAAATGGCTGATGTGCTGTGCTCCTTCTAAATGCCCTGAGCAGAGAGCAGAGCCTGAGGAAGGGACTAAGAGGAGGTCAGCTAAGGTCAGACATCTGGTTAACTACACACTGGGACTCAAATAGAGAGGTGTCCATGTCAGACTACACATCATCAGACAGCATTGATAAAACAGAAACTGGGACAGTTAGAGCAGAAACCTTCAAATATCAACTCCATAGATTTTGATTTATAACAGACGCACAATGAACACAATAACTGAGGATGGTCTGTTTAAATGGCAGCTTAA
>NW_019943437.1:98415-98537 GCF_002910315.2 Salvelinus sp. IW2-2015 | reverse complement strand
GTTGATGTCTGGGATTGACACCTTGACCTTTAAACTGTGATACTATTTAGGATCCATCAATGATCTGCAGGGGTGGATGTGTGCTGGAATGTGCTTGTGTGTGTGTGTGTGTGTGTGTGTGT
>NW_019943437.1:78498-98390 GCF_002910315.2 Salvelinus sp. IW2-2015 | reverse complement strand
ATTTAACAGCAAATTATTTAGCTATACTGGAACATAATATCTGCGCATAGATAAGGGTTCAAATGTATCATAACAAGAACCTCTGACAGTTTGCTTTATTGTTGGCCTTTTTCAAACATACTGACCATTCAACATTCCACGTACATAGCCATGTTTGAATTGATGTCTATGCAGTGAAGGAAGCATTGGATAACAATATGGTTGAAAAGAATGAGGAACTCTCCCATTCCAGTTCATTTACTGTCAACCCTTTTTTCTACAAAGTGCTCCAATGGGCCATACACGATTGAGGGTAAAAACGTTCACTTTCATCACCCTTCATTTTGAACAGTGGTCATTATCCCCAGCCAGACATCAATGTGCAGCAATCACATTCCCTGCTACATGGCAGCCTTTCCAAATCATCTAACTGCAATTAGCCGACTGTAGTTTGTCATCTCTGGTCTCTGTGAACTCTGCAGAAGTTGGACTTAATTATTAAATTAAAGGGCTGCCATTTAAATATATATTACATCACTGGTGATTACCCAGACCAATTGAAATAAAAACGACATTTCGGCTGACAAATTAGAAACAAACCTGTGGACAGCCCCGTCTGCTTAGAACAAATGTGAGACATGGTAAATTGTTTGGACACACTTTCATAAAAGCAAGTGGAAGGCAACCCATCCTTTAGCTGTGGCGTAATGGCCCTCGTTGTTAGATTCAATGGAAACAAGCTATTCATTACTGTTGTGTATTGAAAAGAAAATGGTTTAAATGGTATCCTTTTGATGTTATAAATGTGTCTATTACTGCATTTGCACACAGATTTCTATGTAATGATAAGAAAGGATGAATTCTCTGGGAATGCTTAGGAATGACATATGAATTATATCCAGCCCATATTTATCAATTATACTGTAGCCCTTCCCAGAATAACTCGAAAACTATCGGTTTTTCACAGCCGCGCCATGGCTGAAAGGCTCCAAATTGCCAATACTACAGTATATATGAAAAAGGTTTAGGCACAATGCATAGATATTTCCATTTGGTCTATGAATAAGCCTGTACAATTTACCTTTTCAGTTTATGGAAAACTTTTCATCGCCTTGTTCCAGGGGCATGGTACCTAGGCTATACACACCAAAAGGCACGCACGCACGCACGCACGCACACACCACAACTTCACACATCACACAGTTCGATGGTGTATTTCAGAGTCAGAAAAAATAATGGTTGGTGCAGCTTGTATGCCACCCATATTAAAAGAGCTTTTGATATGACTTAAAGAGGAAAAATGATCAGTTGGCAGTGGACAGATATTAAAATTAATCAGTAATTCGTTTATTTACGGTGGGCGGTGTCCATGACTGGACTGATCAGAGCATTCATGGATTTCAGGGAAGTTTAGGACGGAGAGATGGGGTTGTTCCTCTTCAATGAGAAAGTCCTAAAACACAGCCAACAGTCATGTCCTGTGACTTGTTAAAGGCAGCCACGGTATCTACAAGGCCCACTATAACACAGTAGTCTCAAATACCAAAAAGTCCTGTACAGACGTGTAGAAACACAGCTACTTCACAAGGGAAGTGACAAAAGGTGACTACAGGCAATTAAAAACCATTGCTACCTGTAGGAAAGGCAGAACTATTGACAAAATACAGCAAGTAAACATAAAGACATCTTGTATTCAAAGGGGGGTCCACCTCATAATTAACCCTTTGTTGAACACAAGATTGCTCTCTGATACTACACCCACAACATGTTCAATTGCCTGCATGAGTGCATTAAAAACTGATTCAAACTATTACACATATTTGATGTTTCAAGCTTGTTTGTTAAACATTTTGAAGTCCTCAGCCAAAAGCCCCTTATTAGCGTCCTTTCAAATGGCTGTAATGATTATGGATGTTTTCAAATTAACAAGATCTCAGACACATGTTAGAGGCAAGTCACTGTGACTACTCAAGCCGGATGGATCATTTCCTGACCACTCACCGAAAGCACTGGAAATTCATATAGAACAACATTTGTGTCAAAAAACAAAGGTTATAATACATTGCTTCAATTCAAGGTAGCTATCAGCATTATTAGCTGGTAATTTTAATCAAGGATTCAGAAAAGCTGTGTTTCATTATGCTCAGGAGCATTGCATCTCCCCGCATGAGGACTATTCACCCAGAAATGTTTAGCAAATTGAAAAGCAGGATGGCCAGCCCATTTTTACTCTCCATTACTAAAAAGATGCACAACGTTTCCACCCCACAGAACATAACCAAAACATAGCATGATTTAAAAACAAATCATTCTGCGTGTTGGGAGTGGGGGTAAGAAAACATAAGCCTAATGAATAATTGTAGCAGTTTTCAGATACTGACAATTTGAAATTTGCTAAAGCATTTTTGATGAAAACGCAACAAAAAAACAGAAAAACTTTGAAGACATGATCTACAAATGAAAGCAATAGAAGGATTTCTTCCTCTCTCCTATCCATGAAAAACTGCCTACTGTACCAACAAAATGAATAATTATGGTTGTCTAGCCTGTTTCTTGAGGGGTGTAACATCCAGCAGGTGTGGTGGTATTTGCTGTTAACATGATGGAAATATGACCCGAGGACAAGGGAAACATGACATTAGCATGTGAATTAATCAAGGCTGTGATTGAGTGGGTAGCGGGCTATGGCGTGTTGTGTGTGTTGTTGCCGTGTCATGAGCCTGTCATGGGAGGGGGTGACACGGGGGGGTTTCAAGCAGGCTGCAGGTTCACAGAGTAGCCCGGACCTTGTGAACCCACTCCACACTCTCTTCTCTCTCTGTCCTCTCTCGCCTTCCTCCTCTCAATCTCGCTTTTTCTTCTCTCATTCTCTCTTTTCATCTCATTTGCATCTCCTCCTGCCACCCTTGAACCATCACAAGCCCCACACTTTTCTCATTTTCATCTTTTCTTTCTAAGCATCTCTGGAGTGTTACTTATTCTGTATTGAGGAAGGACTGCTGAAAATTGCGTTCCTCATCAACAGCATGTTAGACTAGTGAAAGTGACAAGGGGCTCCAGGTGACAAATGAGGCCAAAGATCGAGCTAATCTAATGGCCTTCTATACTGGCCTTCAATAACATTGTCTTCTCTTCTAAAATATAATGGAAAAACACTACCAAGACACTCAGTCCACCAGCGATCTCCCTCTTCCCCCCGAACAGACAGTCACAGTCTGTCCACAGATGGCCACTGGCCAGCCATCCATGCTAAAATGGCTGATGTGCTGTTGCTCCTTCTAAATGCCCTTGGAGCGAGAGCAGAGCCTGAGGAAGGGACTAAGAGGAGGTCAGCTAAGGTCAGACATCTGCGTTAAAACTACACACTGGGAACTCAAAATAGAGAGGTGTCTATGTCAGACTCACATCTCAGACAGCATTGATAAAACAGAACTGGCGACAGTTAGAGCAGAAACCTTCAAGATATTTCAACTCCATAGATTATTGATTTATAACAGACGCACAATGAACACAATAACTGAGGATGGTCTGTTTAAATGGCAGCTTAAAACATCTCTGAGTTACAGCAATTTCCTCTCAGAAAAAGGAAGACTGAGTCGGATAAGAACCGTTCTTTCTTAAGAAGACAGGATTATGTTAAATGTGTTGATGTCTGGGATTGACACCTTGACCGTTAACTGTGATATCTATTTAGGATCCATCAATGATCTGCAGGGGTGGATGTGTGTGGAATGTGTTGTGTGTGTGTTGTGTGGTGTGTGTACAGTATACATGTGTGTGTGTGTGTTGTGTGTGTGTGTTGTGTGTTGTGTGATTGTGTGTGTGTGTGTGTTGTGTGTGTGTGTGTGTGTGTGTGTGTGTGTGTGTGTGGTGTGTGCTGTGTGTGTGTGTGTGTGTGTACAGTATACGTGTGTGTGTGTGTGTGTGTGTGTGTGTGTGTGTTTGTGTGTGTGTGTGTGTGGTGTGTGTGTGTGTGTGTGTGTGTGTGTGTGTGTGTGTGTGTGTGTGTGTTGTGTGTGTGTGTGTGTGGTGTGTGTGTGTGTGGTGTGTGTGTGTGTTGTGTGTGTTGTGTGTGCTGTGTTGTGTGTGTGTTGTGTGTGTGTGTGTGTGTGTGTGTGTGTGTGTGTGTGTGTGTGTGTGTGTGTGTGTGTGTGTGTGTGGTGTGTGTGTGTGTGCGTAGGTGCGGAATTGCGCGTGCGTGCGTGCGTGCGTGCGTGCGTGTGTGTGTGTGTGTGTGTGTGTGTGAAAAGGGAAGATATAAGGTTGGATGCACAAAGAAACTGATTATCAAATGTTTAATCCAATTAATTTATGTGAGCAGCAGAATGAGCTGAATCCATCAGGCGGGTCCCGCTGTGGATGGGTACTGTGAGAACGCTCTGATGAAGTTAAATTGAGACACAATATAATAATTATAAATTGACTCAGGAGACAAGGCAGGGTTCATTTCTCCCGGTACTATTCTTCTGAGAAGCAGCCTGCTTGTGTTAATCACGAGTTAGTGGGTAAATAGGGATGGGGATTCGCCTCAAGCTTTGCCCAATGAGTTGTGTAAGGAAATGCCGTGATTCCTTGATTAAAATGCTCTTCAAAACCACGAAAACAGCCTCTGTACAGATAACTTGAGATGATTCCGAACTCAACCATATGCAACAAATTAAACAGAACAGAAGATATTTCAAGGCCTCTCTTCCTATGTGTTAATGCTCAAATAAACTTGTAGCATAATAATTTCATCAAATGCCAGCTGGAGAGATGGGGATCGGTAACTGATTTTGGTCAAATTGTCTCAGAAATACCAAATGGGGAGACTCAACTGTTGAATCAAAGTCATTCTTAAGTATAAGATAATAGTATTGTGTGCATAGAGCGCCTTCAGAAAGTATTCACACCCTTGACTTAAAAAAAAAAAAAAGTGTTTCAGCCTGAATTTTTAATGGACATTTTGTGTCATTGGCCTACACAAAATGCCCCATAATGTCAAAATGGAATTCGGTTTTTAAATATTTTCTTAAAATTCATTCAAAAAATAAGTATTCAACCCCTTTGTTACGGCCAACCTAAATAAGTTCAGGAGTTCAAATTTGCTTAACAAGTTACATAATAAGACTGCGTGCAATAATAGTGTTTGAATGACTAATCTCTATACCCCACACTTACAATTATCTGTGAGGTCCCTCAGTCGAGCAGTGAATTTAAAGCACAGATCATCTGAAATGGAATATCTTTTTGAGCATTGTGAGTTATTAATTGCACTTTGGATGGTGTATCAATACTGTACACCCAGTCACTACAAATATATGCTTGTCATCTGCAAGGACTAGTGAGTTTTTGAGGATAAAAATAAACAGAATAGAGCTAAGCACAGGTAAAATCCTAGAGGAAAACCTGGTTCAGTCTGCTTTCCAATAGACACTGGGAGACAAATGTACCTTTCAGCAGGACAATAACCTAAAACACAAGGCCAAATATACACTGGAGTTGCTTACCATGACGACATTGAATGTTCCTGAGTGGCCTAGTTACAGTTTTGACTTACAGTGCCTTCAGAAAGTATTCACACCCCTTGACTTTTTCCACATTTTGTTGTGTAACAGCCTGAATTTGAAATTGATTAAATTGAGATTTTGTATCACTGGCCTACCTACACACAATACTCCTAGTTCTTGTCCATGTCTGTCAAGCATAACCATAAGATGATGCCGCCACTACCATGCTTGAAAATATGAGAGGTACTCAGTAATGTATTGTGTTGGATTTGCCCCTAACATAGCATTTTGTATTCACAACATAAAGTTCATTTCTTTGCAATTTTACTTCAGTGCCTGTACAGCAAACACGATGCATGTTTTGGAATATGTGTATTCTGTACAGGCTTCCTTCTTTTCACTCTGTCATTTAGGTTAGTATTTTGGAGTAACTACAATGTTGTTGATCCATCCTCAGCTTTCTCCACCACAGCCATTACTTAACTGTTTTAAAGTCACAATTGGCCTCACGCTGAAATCCCTGAGTGGTTTCTTTCCTCTACAGCAACTGAGTTAGGAAGGACGCCTGTGACTTTGTGGTGACCGGGTGTATTGGTAGACCATCCAAAGTGTATTTAATAGCTTCACCATGATAAAAGGAATATTCAATGTCTGTTTTTTTTACCCATCTACCAATAGGTGCCCTTCTTTGCAAGGCAAAACTTCCCTGATCTTTGTGGTTGAATCTGTGTATGAAATTCACTGCTCGACTGAAGGGCCTTACAGATAATTGTATGTGTGGGGTACAGAGATGAGGCTGTTATTAAAAAATCATGTTAAACTCTATTGTTGCAACTTATTATGTGACTGGTTAAGCAAATTGTTACTCCTGAACTTATTCAGGCTTGCCATAACTAGGGATTGAATACTTATTCACTCAAGACCTTTCAGCTTTTAATTTTTAATGAATTTGTAAAAATGTGCAAAAACATAATTTCACTGACATTATGGGGTGTTGTGTTGTAGGCCAATAACACAACATTTCCATTTTAAATTCAGACTGTAACACAACAAAATGTGGAAAAAGTCAAGGGGTGTGAATACTTTCTCAAGGCACACTGAATGTACAAAACATTAAAGGCACCATCCTAATATTGAGTTGCACCCGCCCCTTTTGCCCTCAGAACAGACTCAATTCGTTGGGGCATGGACTCTACAAGGTGTCGAAAGCATTCCACAGGGATGCTGGCCCACGTTGACTCCAATGCTTTCCACAGTTGTGTTAAGTTGGCTGGATGTCCATCGGGTGGTGAACCATTCTTGATACACCACGGGAAACTGTGAGCGTGGAAAAACCCAGCAGCGTTGCAGTTCTTGACAAACTCAAACTGGTGCGCCTGGCACCTACTACCATACCCCCTTCAATGGCACTTAAATCTTTTGGCTTGTCCATCATTCACCCTATGAACGGCACACATACACAATCCATGTCTCAATTATCTCAAGGCTCAAAAATCCTTATTTAACCTAACATTCTCCCCTTCATCTACACTGATTGAAATCGATTTAACAACTGACATCAATAAGGGATCATAGCTTTCACCTAGATTCACCTGGTCCGTCTTTTTCATGGAAAGAACAGGTGTTCCTAATGTTTTGTACACTCAGTGTATATTTCCACACTCGGTTGGAATAATACTGTGAAATTGTGAATTTAATGATAATGTCGTTTTAGTTTAAGAGCTGTTTGAAAAGACCACCTGGAATTTTGGCCTAGTTTTCATTTTTTCCCTCCTCACTCAGACCATTCCCAGACAGTCCGAGTTCAATTCTTGTTTGAGAAATTACTCTTTGCTAAGAAGATTTTTTTGTTTATTTTTTACC
This sequence comes from Salvelinus sp. IW2-2015, assembly GCF_002910315.2. Classification (NCBI taxonomy): domain Eukaryota; kingdom Metazoa; phylum Chordata; class Actinopteri; order Salmoniformes; family Salmonidae; genus Salvelinus; species Salvelinus sp. IW2-2015. The sequence goes on along the minus strand of NW_019943437.1, from coordinate 91,059 downwards.
ATTTTAATTTAAAACAATAAGGTATTTAATTGTTACCCAGAAATAATTTGAAATTGAGATAAAAACGTCTGTATTGGACCTTGAAATAAGTTTGACATTTCCTGCATTACAGGAAAGTTCTAACTCCCAGGCCCAGCGATCTGAACAGCACCCATAGGCTCCTCTAACTCCAAGGCCCAGCGATCTTAACAGCACCCATAGGCTCCTCTAACTCCAAGGCCCAGCGATCTGAACAGCACCCATAGGCTCCTCTAACTCCAAGGCCCAGCGATACTTACAGCACCCATAGGCTCCTCTAACTCCCAGGCCCAGCAATCTAACAGCACCCATAGTCCTCTAACTCCAAGGCCCAGCAATCTTAACAGCACCCATAGGCTCCTCTAACTCCAAGGCCCAGCAATCTTAACAGCACCCATAGGCTCCTCTAACTCCAGGCCCAGAATCTGAACAGCACCCATAGGCTCCTCTAACTCCAAGGCCCAGCGATCTGAACAGCACCCATAGGCCTTCTAACTCCAAGGCCAGCGATCTGAACAGCACCCATAGGCTCCTCTAACTCCAAGGCCCAGCGATCTAACAGCACCCATAGGCTCCTCTAACTCCCAGGCCCAGCGATCTTAACAGCACCCATAGGCTCCTCTAACTCCAAGGCCAGCAATCTTAACAGCACCCATAGGCTCCTCTAACTCCAAGGCCCAGCAATCTTAACAGCACCCATAGGCTCCTCTAACTCCCAGTCCAGCAATCTGAACAGCACCCATAGGCTCTCTAACCTCCAAGGCCCAGCGATCTGAACAGCACCCATAGGCTCCTCTAACTCCAAGCCCAGCGATCTGATCAGCACCCATAGGCTCCTCTAACTCCAAGGCCCAGCGATCTTAACAGTATCCATAGGCTCCTCTAACTCCAGGCCCAGCAATCTGAACAGCACCATAGGCTCTCTAACTCCCAGGCCCAGCAATCTTAACAGCACCCATAGGCTCCTCTAACTCCCAGGCCCAACGATCTGAACAGCACCCATAGGCTCCTCTAAGTCCCAGGCCCAACGTTCTGAACAGCACCCATAGAGTATTTTGTGTAGATCGTTGACCAAAAAAATGAAAATTAAATACATTTTAATCCCACTTTGTAACACAACAAAATGTGTAAAAAGCCAAGGGGTGTGAATACTTTCTGAAGGCACTGTGGTTGCAGAACAAAGATAACATACAATGATTGCAGTTCCCTCAAATAACTTATTATATTTTATATTATATCTTATTTTATATTATATTTCTGATATCTAACATTCATTGTATTTCCTTTTTTCATGTTCTTTCAGGATTCCGACATTACTCGTCCTAATATTAAGAAAAGTCATTATTTTTCTTTTAGATTATTGTGTATTGTTGTCTATTATTAGATATTACTACACTGTCGAAGCTAGGAACACAAGCATTTCGCTACACCCACAATAACATCTGCTAAGCATGTGCATGTGACCAATAACGTGATTTGATTGACAGCTTAGCTTCTGTAACTTAATACTGCATATCTATATGCTTACTGCTGTAACGTCTGCTTCCAACTCACACTCTCATACACATAGATCCCCTGAACGCAGCTCACCTTCCAGCCCACTTTCCAGCTCACACTCTCAAACACATAGATCCCCTGAACGCAGCTCACTTTCCAGCCCACTTTCCAGCTCACACTCTCAAACACCTAGATCCCCCGAACGCAGCTCACTCTCCAGATCTCAATCATCTGAATTCTAATCACCTGTTTCACACACCTGCATGTCATTATCACACACTATTTAGTTAAGTTCGTTGCACCCCATCACTGGGAGGTATTGTTTGTTTTGTGACACATGGCTTTCGGAGTGCTGGGTTTCCCGTGATTTACCCTTCCCGTGTACGTATGATAGTTTTTGCTTGCCTCACTAACGACGCCTTTAGTCTATCGGATTTCCTATTATCTACCTATTGCCTGATCTCCCGGACTACGTTACTAGCCTTTTCCCTGCCTGTATTGTTGGCCTTTTGGACCCCTGTGTATGACCTGCTGCCAGCCCCTGGACCCAGCTACCTGCCTCCTCCTGTGGCCCTTTGCAATAAACACCCTGTGCTTGAAACCAGCTCTCTGTCTCCCCTCGTGTTCATTACAACTGCTCATCATGCATTCATTTCTAATCTATCCTGTTGTCATTATGTGATAACCACATTTAGAAATGTAATTTGTCACCTCTGCCGAATACACCCAAAACAGAAAACATTACCTCACACTGTTTGAAAAAATTAAAAGAATGCATAAGAAATCCATAGAATGTGGAAGAGGGTACCATATAAAGATTTAGCTATAGAATGGTCCTCAATGTGTCACTTGCATTGCAGGTCAAGCTAATTACGTATTCCATGGAAACACAAGCCTGACCCTGTAGAACTCATACAATCATACAGTGATTTTCTAAAGAGAGTGAGTGTTTAATACATTTCACTACTGTAACAGGACCAGGTGGTCAATCATTGTCCCATTCTCAAAGCCCTTGATGAGTACTGAGAAAGACCACCGAAATAATACTGCGTTGTTCTGGCAAATTACAGCATGTCACTGACAAGAAGGGATTAGCATTTTRAACAAGCACTTGTTCTGATTAAGGAACAATTGTTATAAATGTCATTAAAGATGAAGCATACAGAGGGCAGCACACAGTCTCCTTTCAGGGATGTCTTTTATAAACCAGCCCCAGTGGAAATAACCCACACAGCCTTTCTCCCTTATTATTCATCTAGTTATTCTTAAATATATGTTTTTCTCACTCCTGCATACTTTAGTGATGTTTTTTTCTCTCTTTCTCTCTCTCTCTCTCTCTCTCCGATGATTAATTTCTTCTTTCCCAGTCTTCTTCAAGGTCTCCCTCTCTACCAGTTCACACAGGAATGAGGGAGGGTCTGAAGAGAAAGGGAGAGGAAGAAGAACTGAAACAAGACGCCAGTATCAAATACATGCCCTAATAGTTTATGACTGCTCTCTCCTCACAGTTTCATCCAGTGGATTTGGCACAGGGCTCTGTTGCTTCCTGCATATCTTACAGCCTCCTCCTCKGTGTCKTTATCTACAATTCCACTTATTTACAGATCACTGGAGAAACATCTGCTCCTACACTTGCCCTGAATCTATGAAGTGATGTTTTGCAATATACCATTACATTTTTAATGCCGATATTCAGTTCTCCTTCAAAACACAAGAACTTTCACAGAAAAACGCCTTTTGATGACAGCTAAACAACATCCAATAGCCGGAAAAATATATAGTGGAATTCAAGGGGATCAACAGAACTGTATCAAGCAAACAACTAAAGGATAAACACTAGGAAACTTTACAATATAAATATATATTCTAACATAKCAGACATTTAATACTAACATGAAAAGAGCACTCACAGTTTCACTGGTAAACTGATAAACAAGTCTGTATACATGTGAATAATCAAATGTGGGGAACCAAAACATGTCACAGAGTGGAGTGCCTGGGCAACTGTTGACTAAAAGGGTTATGTACTGAATGAGTTGATGAGTTGATGTAAAAGGTTTTGTATGTATAAGTTTTTGTCAGAATTACCAGCATTGTTTCTGGAAAAATGTATAAGTTTATAAGGTTTTATTGGAGGGTTTATAAGATCCTCCAATGAAATATTAATCAGATAGTTTCCACATAGTCTCGTGATAACGTGCTGTTATTCAAACACCCATAAGTCATAAACACCATGGTTCCAAGTTCCAATGTATAAACCCAAGCAGCAAATGCATATACTATATATTGTGCATGTATACATATTCAAACAACAACTCACACACAACCATGATGCACTCATCAACACACACAACACACACACACACACACACACACACACACACACACCACACACACACAACACAACACACACACACAACACACACACACACACACACACACACACACAACACACACACACACACACACACACACACACCACACACACACACACACACACACACACACACACACACACACACACACACACACACACACACAAGTGCAGAATCACAGCACCTGCCGAACAAAGGAAGTTTCAGTACAAGCCTCCTTGCACAATTACACTCAAGTGGATGGCTGGCATTGTTACTGATCCGTCCTTTCTTACCCTGACAGGCGAATGCAAGTTGTGATGCACCTGCATCTGTTCATTCCCAGTGCTAGATGGACTGGCCTCCTGCCAACACTCTTCACTTCAGCCACCGCCAAATACCACACATATTGATTTGCAATACAGCATAATAGGCCAYCAGCTTCATTATTACTGAAGAGACATTGTTCTGAATCTTTCCATTTCCTCCGTTGTGGAGACTTGCAGAGACCAGGATGAATGACTCATAATGCCYCCATTTGCATACCTTGGGGACAATRTGGGTTCATTGAGGTTCATTCAGCRCGGTTCAGAGTTGMTGATTGTTTTYGCTGCTTTCTGTGAACGTATTCAGCGAGGAATAGTGTACTGGSAGGAACWCAACTGTGTCCARGGTCCAAATGATTTATACATTGTGAAATCTGGCAAGAACTTCAGAGAGAGTTGAGAGGTAGTCTCATGTCTGTGKATAGACTCAGAGTGCAGCTCATCAAAGACAGTAACCTGTCTCTCACAGAGCGGACAAGTGAGGGAGTAGCACAGAGCAGAYCAGCCTCTGTTCAAGCTTACTGTACCCAATGCACTGTGTGGTTCAAGCTTACTGTACCCAATGCACTGTGTGCGTAGGATAGTTATGTGTGTGAACATGTTAATTAAGTCTAAGAATGTAACCTATTGTTTACCTCAGAAATTTATTTTGGCTTTCTTGGTAAATGTCTAACTTTGAAGTACCAATAMATTTYWCTTCTATAAAATACARTGTTACACAGACAGGAATRGTRTCTTACTCAAACMCAGTTTCAAATTGACACTTGTGAGAACCATCGCAATACCTCCCTCCTRTTGCTGAYGTGACWCATTCCAAATCCCCCCATCCAATGCTGCCAACAAGCTGAGGCGAGGCCAGCAGAACATTGCCCTCTGATAAAGCACTGGCCATGCCCAGTCAGAGGGCCCATGGATTGGTGGATGAGGGAATGCTTCATTGGAGACAGGCACCAGAACAGCCACCCCCTGCAGGACCCCTATCTGCTATTACCACAGCCATGGAGGAAAATTACCCCATAAAGGGACATGGGAAGAATAACAAGACATGAGAGGTTACCGTAACTGGAGAACTAAATGTCACGAAAGTTTCCATTCAATCAACTTGGATCACTATTTATTACAGTCCTATTCTGACCTAATCTAATTTMTGTTTATCAACAATTCATCATCATTCATAATGGACACAGCTACAATTGTTTTTACCATTGCTTATGTTAGGTTAATGGGTTATATTACTGTTTTATCAAATCAAATTGTATTGGTCACATACACATATTTAGCAGATGTTATTGGGGGTGTAGCGAAATGCTTGGTAAGAAATAACACACAAAAAAACGAAATACTGTAAAGTTGCTTAGGAGCTAGAAGCAGAGCTGCCAAAGCTGTCGGCGCCATCTTTGATATTAGCCTTTGCTACTGTAATGCTCAGTGAGAAAACTAGACAAACAAAGTGGTAGCTATGCCCATGGCGAGGGAGGAGAACCAACCAATCAAGCGCCATGTTATTGAGTGGCATGGGTCAAGGGTTACGCCYTTGACGCCAGTGAATCACTGAATGTGGCCCTCAGTCCGAGGTTCTCAGGCATGTGTGGAACTGTTTGTGTTGGACACAGCTCAATGTGGTCTTAAGCCATTCCATAACAGCACACACAACAGTACACACACTATACACTACGCACAATAACGCGTTTATTCTAGCAAATCCAAACAACTTTTCCTTGGACAGCTTGTTAAACAGTTTCCCAAAGATTTAACTGTAGCTGCAGAGAAATGTCTGCCTTATTATACGTCTAATGCATTTGAAAGCAAACACAACTATTTTTTAACACAGAATGCCTTTGGCATTTCAAATGAACACTCAACCCTGAACTTCATATACTCTATGATGGAGGAAAGATATCGGCGCTCGTCCTCCTTTATGATAAACCTGAAAGGGCTTTTCTATCACAATGTGCTGGGGAGGACAAACACATATCAATGTCCTCAAGCGCCCTTTTTCTGATTTCTAATCTGGTCTCTAAAATATCTGTGGCTTCTCTGTTCAGTGTGGGGCATCTTGGACTGTTAATTCTATGGCCAGTGGTGATGTGTGTGTGTGGGGGGGGGGGCAGTGTCCTTTGGTAAATTTGCAGCTCTGAGGAGGCGACAGCTTTATTCATGTCAGCAAACAGTGGAGCAATCTCCCAGAGAAATGGGCTTTGTGTTAGTGGGCGTCCCCTGGGCGGCCTGGAGATCTTTCCATCTGAGGCGGGCCTGTGAACACTGAGTACACAGAACAAGGAGGGCCCATTCCCAACGTACCTGCCCCTGCCAGACCCTTGCCTGCCTGCCTGTCTGCTGCCTCAGACACTGTTTTCTTTGGCAAGGCCCACTCATCCACCAGAACTAGAGCAATGGACTTGTTATGGAGACACACAGCAAAAAAAGTATCTAAGAAAGTTTGTTCCAGCGAGACAGGTAGAATGTAAGGCAGTAAAAAAAGATAACCTTGTCACAATAGGAAGCAGTTGAGGGTAGTTGAATACACATGAGCATACTTCAATGAAAATGTGTGGGTACTCAACTGCTGCCATTCAGTTTGTCCATAAGTCGTTTTCAATAAAACGTCACAGTAGCATGCAGAGTGTTCGATTTGCCTGCTGGGGGGCAAGGAGACCCACAGCTCTGCTAAAACCATTGAAAACCGCATGCAGTGATTTCAAGAGATTGATAAATAAATGTTAACCATTTGATTGTAACATTTCTGATTATTCCATGCAAACAATTGTGCACATTTAGCTCTATCATCAGTTATAGGCCTACAGCAAGTAACTGAATGCTTCTGATGATCAGTAAACATCAATTGATCATGTCATTACAGACACGTAGGGAAGCCTCACCATGTCTCTCAATATTGCCCAAAATGTATAGGATATTTGAGTGATATAAAATAAAAGTGAACTATACCTGACAAGTATGTGTGGTTTAGGTTAATTTCCCATCCATTGTGGGCTCTGTCTGTCAAGCAGCAGAAGGGCGCATTTGCAGATGTACTGTTAGCTGATCATGTTTACTTTGCAAGCTACTGGTAGAAACTTTGTACAGTTGGCTAAACATATAGTGTTAAGTAGACCAATGTAGGCCTACCTAGCGAAGTTAACTAACATTGTCTCCTTTTCAACATTGTTTTTAAGAGTGTTTAATTATCATTGCTGCTGACAGACATGATATAGGCTACATTGATTGATGGACCATGTCACGTTCCTGACCTGTTTTCCTTTTTCTTGTATTTATTTAGTTGGTCAGGGCGTGAGTTGGGTGGGTTTGTCTATGTGGTATTTTCTATGTTGGGATGTTTGTGTCCGGCCTGGTATGATTCTCAATCAGAGACAGCTGTCAATCGTTGTCCCTGATTGAGAATCATACTTAGGCAGCCTGGGTTTCACTTGTGTTTTGTGGGTGTTTGTCTTCCGTGTAGTCGTTGTGCMACACGGGACTGTTTGTCGGTTTTCTATTTGTTATTTTGTTTCATTATAGTGTTCAGTTYGATGCTAATAAATTATGGACACTAACCACTCCGCGTATTGGTCCGATCCTTCTCGCCTCTCCTCGTCCGAGGAGGAGGAATTAGAAAGCCGTAACAGACCATGTCAAATTGGCTGGCTAGCTAGCTAATAACAGATCATATCAATATGCCTAGTTAACAAGCTAACTTTCAGGAAAACTCAAATATTGTTTGATTTGCTTGCCATCTATAGTGTTGATGACAGTAGTCCGACTGACAACTTTACCAGGACAATGTCGAGCTCTTTCCAAAAGCCAAATCTCTGATGAAGCATCTAATTGATGTTGTTAACTTAGCTAGCTACATGAAAAATGGATAGGTTTTACATGACCATTGATGTTTACTGATCATGAAAAGCATGCAGTTACTAAATATGAACAATTGTTTTGCTCAGTAGGTGATGATATTAAAACCAAGTAGTTGTAACATTTATTTAACAATCCTTGAAAACGGCACGTAGTTGTCAATGGTTCTCCTTGCCCCCTAGCAGCCAAATCGAACGTATTGGGACGTTTTATTGAAAATGACCAATAGGCTTCCATATGCAGAAAACGACAGACACAATGAGAAAAGAACGATTGAAAAAACAATTCATGGTGTTGGAACATTTCTTTGTGTTTCTTATAGAATAATATAATGAATGTGTAGGAGAGAGAGGAATCCACCTTTGCCAACAAATGTGAGGCTCTTAATGGCAGTGTCCTCCTTGCCCACCCGCCCAGGAAGGGCCATGTTATATGAGATATGAGATCCGGACGGATCTGACAGACGAGTGCTTGATCCCAGTCCAGCTGGACCAGGGAGTCGCTCTCTCTCATCTCATCAGCAGCTTTCAGCCCAGGACCTCTCTTTATTTCCCCTTTTGTCTGGGCCTCCGTGGAGCCTCCCTCCACTTCAAGCCCACTGATGCTGGGAAGGTGTGCCAAGTGGTGCTCCATTCAGAATCACAGGCTTTTCTCTCCCACGTGGTTGGAGGGAATAACAGACACTTCATCATGTCAGAATTGGCCGAATCAAATGTGCAGGGCAGGATGCCAACATGTTCTCTACAGTCTCACAATATCTTGAAATCATGATAGAAATCACAGGCGTTACATCAATCTGAATGTGTAATAACATAAGATAGACCTCTCCATAGACATGCCTACAGTGCATTCCACACTGTCATGTACTAAACAAACTGCAGATTTGAAAGTCAGTCATTCAAGAGTCTATTTTCTGGGTCTGATTAGGCAGCTGTCCACATATGGTTGGCAAATTGATTCTAAACATAAGAACTGAGGGTCTTAAGCGTCATTGTGAGGTGATTTATCCCCACCATAAAGCATCCAGACTCTCCCAGACCAGCAGGGCAGGCAGTGCCACATATGAAACCCTTTGAATGAGGTCAATAAGTGGAGTCAGTAGTACAGTTAGTGCTGCTGGCCCAAGTTGTTGCTTAGCTACCCACATAGCTCCATCTCACCCAATCAATGTGGGGCACTTAAACAACACTGCATGAAATAACAATGATGAAATAAACAACCACATAGGCACATATCTGAAAAAGATCTCTGTTCAACAATCCCTGATACTGTAGCATGTGAAAAACTCCCAGTACAATGCACATTGTTGCAAGATATTTAAACCAATGACTCTCCCATTTCACTCACTGTCTTGTCCACTAAATTAATGAATCCACCATTATTAAATAGTCAACAAAAAGTCACTGTAAAATGTTATTTAGCTGAAAAAATTGGAAGCTTTGTGTGGAATGGAGTAAGTGGAATGTTACAGAGAAAGTTCTATTTGCTCAGAGAAACGCCCACCACTGACACTGCTCCATTTTCCCATAGGCACATACCCATTTCATAACTATAGTTCTACATAAACACAGACTATATGGCTACATCATTTCCAGAGAGGCTGAATGTATCCACAGCCTCAGCAACACCCCCTCTATGGTTGTCAGTAGCTATGTTTCTATTAACTTGTCCAGTGATTTTGTTGTTGACATTTAGAAAGTTCGCATAGCAAATAGATGCGACAATTGTCTGCTATGGTGCATTTCCAGTGAACTGTCTTGTGTCAATTAAAACAGCTGGACGTAATGGTGTCACACCTATAACAAATAAAAACGTTTTGTGTGGTTGAAGTGTTTCCATTATCCATTTGAGCATTTAATTACACATTAATAAATTGGCGACAGCCTGTATGCCCTCACACCTTTCTGTTACATTTCTCAGGTAGCCCGCAAACGTCAGCATGGATAGAATGCAAGATTGTACTAATATTTGCCATATTCTAATAATTATCATGTGCCAACGTATCACCACAGTCCCTGCCATGGTGAGACCTTCACCAGTAGATCTGAAATAATTGGATGGTGAAACTTGCATCCAGCCAATCAGAAAAGCAAGGCAAAGCAATTCAGGCATTCTTGAAAGTCAAGAAAATCCTATTAACATTATTTTTAGAGTTGAAAAATGTACCTTCAAAATTATTCTGCAATCATCATTTATTCGGAAAAACACTGTTTCCATCATCATTTGTCACAATAAAGTTTGACTAAAGACAAATCCATCCCTGTCGAACGGATACAAATATTGTCGATATTGTCACGTTCCTGACCTATTGTTCCTTTTTCTTTTATTTATTTAGTTGGTCAGGGCGTGAGTTGGGGTGGGTTGTTTTTGTGTGTTTTGTCTAGTCTATGGGGTGTTGTATGTGTATGGGGCAGAGTAGAGTATAGTTGTCTAGTTATGTCTATGGCTGCCTGGATTGGTTCTCAATCAGAGACAGCTGTCATTCATTGTCTCTGATTGGGAGCCATATTTAAGGCAGCCATAGGCAGTAGGCTTGTGTGGGTAGTTGTCGATGTATGTTCTATGTTGCATGTGTGCACTTAGTTCAGTTTAGCTTCACAATCGTTTGTTTTGTTCATTTTGTAAGTGGTTGTTTTTTCCTTCATTAAAGATGTATTTTTCACGCGCTGCGCCTTGGTCCTCTCTCTCTCCCTTTGACGATCGTGACAGATATTTAGAACATTTATTTTATTGCTGCCATTTCCATTACACATGCCGCAATGTTTCTTTTTTGCGATAATGCTTTTGTCGAATAAACCCATGCAGCCCAATATGCTGACCGGAGTATGGGCGAGTGGGTGTCGAAATGAGTGGGTGTATAGAAAGTGAATCAGCTAATTGGGCAGATTTGTTGCCACTCAAGACCGTTTGGCATGGCTGATTGGGCTGCACGACAAGTAGATATGCTGTTCTCCTCTGCTACAGAGAAGAGCATAAATCCTGCCTGCCACAGCCTCTATCACCTGTCAATCACTCCCAATCTCCACCCCCTCTCTGGGGTATACAGGTCCATTGAAACAGGGTCACCAAGTCCAGATGTTGTCAACCAACAACCAACCCATCCATGTCTGTCTGACACCATTCAAACCTACTGTTTCTCACTCACCTCCAGTGGTGAAAAAAGGACCTAACTGTCATACTTGAGTAAAAGTACAGATACCATAATAGAAAATGACTCAAGTAAAAGTAAGTCACCCAGTAAAATTCTACTTGGGTAAAAGTCTAAAAGCATTTGGTTTAAAATATACTTAAGAATCAAAATTAAAAGTATAAATAATTTCAAATTCCTTATATTAAGCAAACCAGATGGCACCATTTACTTGTTTTTTTTATTTATGGAAAGCCAGGGGCACACTCCACTCAGACATCATTTATAACCAAAGCATTTGTGTTTAGTGAGTCCACCAGATCAGAGGCAGTAGGGATGACCAGGGATGTTCGGTTGATAAGTGCGTGAATTTGACTATGTTCCTGTCCTGCTAAGCATTTAAAATGTAACAAGTACCTTTGGGTGTCAAGGAAAATGTATGGAGTATAAAGAACAATATTTTCTCAAGGAATGTAGTGAAGTAAAAGTAAAAGTTGTTGTAACGGCTTTCTTCCATAGGTGAAGGAGAGGACCAAAGTGCAGTGCGGCTAGTGTTCAACATGTTTAATAAAAGAACAAGTGAAACACTACAAACATACAAAATAACAAAATGTGCAAAAACCGAGACAGACCTATCTGGTGCAGACAACCACAGAGACAGGAAACAAACACCCACAAAATCCCAACACAAAACAAGCCTCCTATATATGATTCTCAATCAGGGACAACGATTACCATCTGCCTCTGATTGAGAACCATATTAGGCTGGACATAGAAACAGACAAACTAGACACACAACATAGAATTCCCACCCAGCTCACGTCCTGACCAACACTAAACAAGCAAAACACATAATAACTCTGGTCAGGACGTTACAGTTGTCCATAATAATAATAGTAAAGTAAAGTACAGATACCCCAAAAAATGACTTAAGTAGTACTTTAAAGTATTTTTACTTAAGTATTTTACACCGCTGCTCACCTCACCTCACTAATGTCAAAGCCCAGGTCTCAGTCCCCTGCGTACAATGCAATATCCCGAATCAAACGAATCCACAGCTATTTTTACTCTCCCTTTTCAAACATGGAATCAATACGCCATGCACCACGAGCTGCTTCCACAAAGGCTAGAATATATGACAACTTTTGTTTTACACACAGTGTCTTTGGAATCAACTTCAAATAGAGGATACATCAAACAGAAGGGTTCAGAACACTTTGATCTCACCCCGAACGCAATGAAGTTATGTTGCATTAATGTAAAAACTTGACTTAAAAAAACAGGAGACTGGTGAGAAACCTGTATGGAAGAAAAGAGCTTAAAGAAAACACAATGTGTAAACGCCAAACAATCAATCCCATCTAAAGACTGGATCACTCACAAGATCTGA
>NW_019943437.1:41409-78359 GCF_002910315.2 Salvelinus sp. IW2-2015 | reverse complement strand
ACAATGATTTCAATGAACAATGGGTATATGCTGAGATCCTTGAAATTGATCGACACATAATAAAATATGAAGTATTTTATGTTTATTATTCACATGCATTCTCTAAGCTGTTAACGGCTAGCAACATGTTTATATTCACATGCATTCTCCAAGCTGTTAACGGCTAGCAATATGTTTATTATTCACATGCATTCTCTAAGCTGTTAACGGCTAGCAACATGTTTATTATTCACATGCATTCTCTAAGCTGTTAACGGCTAGCAACATGTTTATTATTCACATGCATTCTCCAAGCTGTTAACGGCTAGCAATATGTTTATTATTCACATGCATTCTCCAAGCTGTTAACGGCTAGCAACATGTTTATTATTCACATGCATTCTCCAAGCTGTTAACGACTAGCAATATGTTTATTATTCACATGCATTCTCCAAGCTGTTAACGGCTAGCAATATGTTTATTATTCACATGCATTCTCCAAGCTGTTAACGGCTAGCAATATGTTTATTATTCACATGCATTCTCTAAGCTGTTAACGACTAGCAATATGTTTATTATTTCACATGCATTCTCTAAGCTGTTAACGGCTAGCAAACATGTTTATTATTCACATGCATTCTCCAAGCTGTTAACGGCTAGCAATATGTTTATTATTCACATGCATTCTCCAAGCTGTTAACGGCTAGCAACATGTTTATTATTCACATGCATTCTCTAAGCTGTTAACGGCTAGCAACATGTTTATTATTCACATGCATTCTCCAAGCTGTTAACGGCTAGCAATATGTTTATTATTCACATGCATTCTCCAAGCTGTTAACGGCTAGCAACATGTTTATTATTCACATGCATTCTCCAAGCTGTTAACGGCTAGCAATATGTTTATTATTCACATGCATTCTCTAAGCTGTTAACGGCTAGCAATATGTTTATTATTCACATGCATTCTCTAAGCTGTTAACGGCTAGCAACATGTTATTATTCACATGCATTCTCCAAGCTGTTAACGGCTAGCAATATGTTTATTATTCACATGCATTCTCCAAGCTGTTAACGGCTAGCAACATGTTTATTATTCACATGCATTCTCTAAGCTGTTAACGGCTAGCAACATGTTTATTATTCACATGCATTCTCCAAGCTGTTAACGGCTAGCAATATGTTTATTATTCACATGCATTCTCCAAGCTGTTAACGGCTAGCAACATGTTTATTATTCACATGCATTCTCCAAGCTGTTAACGGCTAGCAATATGTTTATTATTCACATGCATTCTCCAAGCTGTTAACGGCTAGCAATATGTTTATTATTCACATGCATTCTCCAAGCTGTTAACGGCTAGCAATATGTTTATTATTCACATGCATTCTCCAAGCTGTTAACGGCTAGCAACATGTTTATTATTCACATGCATTCTCCAAGCTGTTAACGGCTAGCAATATGTTTATTATTCACATGCATTCTCCAAGCTGTTAACGGCTAGCAATATGTTTATTATTCACATGCATTCTCCAAGCTGTTAACGGCTAGCAATATGTTTATTATTCACATGCATTCTCCAAGCTGTTAACGGCTAGCAACATGTTTATTATTCACATGCATTCTCCAAGCTGTTAATGGCTAGCAACATGTTTATTATTCACATGCATTCTCCAAGCTGTTAACGGCTAGCAATATGTTTATTATTCACATGCATTCTCCAAGCTGTTAACGGCTAGCAATATGTTTATTATTCACATGCATTCTCCAAGCTGTTAACGGCTAGCAATATGTTTATTATTCACATGCATTCTCTAAGCTGTTAACGGCTAGAATGTTTATTATTCACATGCATTCTCTAAGCTGTTAACGCTAGCAACATGTTTATTATTCACATGCATTCTCTAAGCTGTTAACGGCTAGCAATATGTTTATTATTCACATGCATTCTCTAAGCTGTTAACGGCTAGCAATATGTTTATTATTCACATGCATTCTCCAAGCTGTTAATGGCTAGCAATATGTTTATTATTCACCATGCATTCTCCAAGCTGTTAACGGCTAGCAACATGTTTATTATTCACATGCATTCTCTAAGCTGTTAACGGCTAGCAATATGTTTATTATTCACATGCATTCTCTAAGCTGTTAACGGCTCAGAACATGTTTATTATTCACATGCATTTCCAAGCTTGTTAACGGCTAGCAACATGTTTATTATTCACATGCATTCTCTAAGCTGTTAACGGCTAGCAATATGTTTATTATTCACATGCATTCTCTAAGCTGTTAACGGCTAGCAACATGTTTATTATTCACATGCATTCTCTAAGCTGTTAACGGCTAGCAATATGTTTATTATTCACATGCATTCTCCAAGCTGTTAATGCTAGCAACATGTTATTATTCACATGCATTCTCTAAGCTGTTAACGGCTAGCAACATGTTTATTATTAACATGCATTCTCCAAGCTGTTAACGGCTAGCAATATGTTTATTATTCACATGCATTCTCCAAGCTGTTAACGGCTAGCAACATGTTTATTATTCACATGCATTCTCCAAGCTGTTAACGGCTAGCAACATGTTTATTATTCACATGCATTCTCTAAGCTGTTTAACGGCTAGCAATATGTTTATTATTCACATGCATTCTCTAAGCTGTTAACGGCTAGCAACATGTTTATTATTCACATGCATTCTCTAAGCTGTTAACGGCTAGCAATATGTTTATTAATTCACATGCATTCTCCAAGCTGTTAATGGCTAGCAACATGTTTATTATTCACATGCATTCTCTAAGCTGTTAACGGCTAGCAACATGTTTATTATTCACATGCATTCTCCAAGCTGTTAATGGCTAGCAACATGTTTATTATTCACATGCATTCTCCAAGCTGTTAACGGCTAGCAATATGTTTATTATTCACATGCATTCTCTCAAGCTGTTAACGCTAGCAACATGTTTATTATTCACATGCATTCTCTAAGCTGTTAACGGCTAGCAATATGTTTATTATTCACATGCATTCTCTAAGCTGTTAACGGCTAGCAATATGTTTATTATTCACATGCATTCTCTAAGCTTTAACGGCTAGCAACATGTTTATTATTCACATGCATTCTCAAGCTGTTAACGGCTAGCAATATGTTTATTATTCACATGCATTCTCCAAGCTGTTAACGGCTAGCAATATTTTATTATTCAACTGCATTCTCCAAGCTTTAACGGCTGCAATATGTTTATTATTCACATGCATTCTCCAAGCTGTTAACGGCTAGCAACATGTTATTATTCACATGCATTCTCCAAGCTGTTAACGGCTAGCAATATGTTTATTATTCACATGCATTCTCCAAGCTGTTAACGGCTAGCAACATGTTTATTATTCACATGCATTCTCCAAGCTGTTAACGGCTAGCAATATGTTTATTATTCACATGCATTCTCCAAGCTGTTAACGGCTAGCAACATGTTTATTATTCACATGCATTCTCCAAGCTGTTAACGGCTAGCAACATGTTTATTATTCACATGCATTCTCCAAGCTGTTAACGGCTAGCAACATTTTATTATTCACATGCATTCTCCAAGCTGTTAACGGCTAGCAACATGTTTATTATTCACATGCATTCTCTAAGCTGTTAACGGCTAGCAAATGTTTATTATTCACATGCATTCTCCAAGCTGTTAACGGCTAGCAACATGTTTATTATTCACATGCATTCTCTAAGCTGTTAACGGCTAGCAACATGTTTATTATCACATGCATTCTCTAAGCTGTTAACGGCTAGCAATATGTTTATTATCACATGCATTCTCTAAGCTGTTAACGGCTAGCAATATGTTTATTATTCACATGCATTCTCTAAGCTGTTAACGGCTAGCAATATGTTTATTATTCACATGCATTCTCCAGCTGTTAACGGCTAGCAACATGTTTATTATTCACATGCATTCTCTAAGCTGTTAACGGCTAGCAACATGTTTATTATTCACATGCATTCTCTAAGCTGTTAACGGCTAGCAACATGTTTATTACTCACATGCATTCTCTAAGCTGTTAACGGCAGCAACATGTTTATTATTCACATGCATTCTCCAAGCTGTTAACGGCTAGCAACATGTTTATTATTCACATGCATTCTCCAAGCTGTTAACGGCTAGCAACATGTTTATTATTCACATGCATTCTCTAAGCTGTTAACGGCTAGCAATATGTTTATTATTCACATGCATCTCAGCTGTTAACGGCTTAGCAACATGTTTATTACTCACATGCTTCTCTAAGCTGTTAACGGCTAGCAACATGTTTATTATTCACATGCATTCTCCAAGCTGTTAACGGCTAGCAAATATGTTTATTACTCACATGCATTCTCTAAGCTGTTAACGGCTAGCAATATGTTTATTACTCACATGCATTCTCCAAGCTGTTAACGGCTAGCAATATGTTTATTATTCACATGCATTCTCCAAGCTGTTAACGGCTAGCAATATGTTTATTATTCACATGCATTCTCTAAGCTGTTAACGGCTAGCAATATGTTATTATTCACATGCATTCTCTAAGCTGGTTAACGGCTAGCAACATGTTTATTATTCACATGCATTCTCTAAGCTGTTAACGGCTAGCAATATGTTTATTATTCACATGCATTCTCCAAGCTGTTAACGGCTAGCAAATATGTTTATTATTCACATGCATTCTCTAAGCTGTTAACGCGTAGCAATATGTTTATTATTCACATGCATTCTCTAGCTGTTAACGGCTAGCAATATGTTTATTATTCACATGCATTCTCCAAGCTGTTAACGGCTAGCAATATGTTTATTATTCACATGCATTCTCTAAGCTGTTAACGGCTAGCAATATGTTTATTATTCACATGCATTCTCCAAGCTGTTAACGGCTAGCAACATGTTTATTATTCACATGCATTCTCTAAGCTGTTAACGGCTAGCAATATGTTTATTATTCACATGCATTCTCAAGCTGTTAACGGCTAGCAATATGTTTATTATTCACATGCATTCTCAAGCTGTTAACGGCTAGCAATATGTTTATTATTCACATGCATTCTCCAAGCTGTTAACGGCTAGCAATATGTTTATTATTCACATGCATTCTCTAAGCTGTTAACGGCTAGCAATATGTTTATTATTCACATGCATTCTCCAAGCTGTTAACGCTAGCAATATGTTTATTATTCACATGCATTCTCCTAAGCTGTTAACGGCTAGCAATATGTTTATTATTCACATGCATTCCTAAGCTGTTAACGGCTAGCAACATGTTTATTATTCACATGCATTCTCCAAGCTGTTAACGGCTAGCAATATGTTTATTATTCACATGCATTCTCTAAGCTGTTAACGGCTAGCAACATGTTTATTATTCACATGCATTCTCCAAGCTGTTAACGGCTAGCAATATGTTTATTATTCACATGCATTCTCCAAGCTGTTAACGCTAGCAATATGTTTATTATTCACATGCATTCTCTAAGCTGTTAACGGCTAGCAATATGTTTATTATTCACATGCTCTCCAAGCTGTTAACGGCTAGCAACATGTTTATTATTCACATGCATTCTCTAAGCTGTTAACGGCTAGCAATATGTTTATTATTCACATGCATTCTCAAGCTGTTAACGGCTAGCAATATGTTTATTTATTCACATGCATTCTCCAAGCTGTTAACGGCTAGCAATATGTTTATTATTCACATGCATTCTCTAAGCTGTTAACGGCTAGCAATAGGTTATTATTCACATGCATTCTCCAAGCTGTTAACGGCTAGCAATATGTTTATTATTCACATGCATTCTCTAAGCTGTTAACGGCTAGCAATATGTTTATTATTCACATGCATTCTCTAAGCTGTTAACGGCTAGCAACATGTTATTATTCACATGCATTCTCCAAGCTGTTAACGGCTAGCAATATGTTTATTATTCACATGCATTCTCCAAGCTGTTAACGGCTAGCAACATGTTTTATATTCACATGCATTCTCCAAGCTGTTAACGGCTAGCAATATGTTTATTATTCACATGCATTCTCCAAGCTGTTAACGGCTAGCAACATGTTATTATTCACATGCATTCTCCAAGCTGTTAACGGCTAGCAATATGTTTATTATTCACATGCATTCTCCAAGCTGTTAACGGCTAGCAATATGTTTATTATTCACATGCATTCTCCAAGCTGTTAACGCTAGCAATATGTTATTATTCACATGCATTCTCCAAGCTGTTAACGGCTAGCCAATATGTTTATTATTCACATGCATTCTCCAAGCTGTTAACGGCTAGCAATATGTTTATTATTCACATGCATTCTCCAAGCTGTTAACGGCTAGCAACATGTTTAACTTTTATCGAGTGCTTTACTTGATGATGATAACTCTTTTTTCAGAGTACCATCAGTTATATCTCTTCTTGTTATTTATCAGATTAGTCAATTACATCCATCTTTTCAGAGTACCATCAGTTATATCTCTTCTTGTATGTTATCAGATTAGTCAATTACATCATCTTTCAGAAGTACCATCAGTTATACTCTTCTTGTATGTTATCAGATAGTCAAATACATCCATCTTTCAGAGTACCATCAGTTATATTTCTTCTTGTATGTTATCAGATTAGTCAATTACATCCATCTTTTCAGAGTACCATCAGTTATATCTCTTCTTGTATGTTATCAGATTAGTCAATTACATCCATCTTTTCAGAGTACCATCAGTTATATCTCTCTGTATGTTATCAGATTAGTCAATTACATCATCTTTTCAGAGTACACATCAGTTATATCTCTTCTTGTATGTTATCAGATTAGTCAATTTCATCCATCTTTTCAGAGTACCATCAGTTATATCTCTTCTTGTATGTTATCAGATTAGTCAATTACATCCATCTTTTCAAGTACCATCAGTATATATCTCTTCTTGTATGTTATCAGATTAGTCAATTACATCCATCTTTTCAGAGTACCATCAGTATAATCTCTTTGTTAGTTATCAGATTAGTCAATTTACATTCCATCTTTTCAGACGTTAGCCTTTAAGAATGCCAGGAGTTTTTTTACAAGGCAAGGTACCAAATGAAACCTGTGAGAACACCAAATGTCAGTTTACAATTACAACTGTTAACATATATGAGAATAATTCAGTTAGGAGGTGGGTCTGTAAGTTGGAGGGGATCTTCCATTGGTTGGCATGATTAAATAATGATAAAGCTGGTGAATTCTTACTGTGACTTACAGTGGATTGGAGCTGTGACCCACTTAAAGTTTCACATCTGATAGCGGATAACCCTTTGATAGTTATGATTAGTCAATTACATCCATCTTTTCAGAGTACCATCAGTTATATCTCTTCTTGTATGTTATCAGATTAGTCAATTACATCCATCTTTTCAGAGTACCATCAGTTATATCTCTTTTTGTATGTTATCAGATTAGTCAATTACATCCATCTTTTCAGAGTTAGCCTTTAAGAATGCCAGGAGTTTTTTTACAAGGCAAGGTACCAAATGAAACCTTGAAACACCAAATGTCAGTTTACAATTACAACTGTTAACATATTAGAGAATAATTCAGTTAGGAGGTGGGTCTGTATTTGGGGTGGGGATCTTTCCATTAGAGCATGATTAAATAATGATAAGCTGGTGAATTTCTACTGTGACATTACAGTGGATGGAGTCTGTGACCCACTTAAAGCTTTCACATCTGATAGGGATAAACCCTTTGATAGTTATTTGAATGCAGATGCCATTTGACAGCCACTTTTGGGTATAAAAATATGCTTCCCCCTGTTTTTTTTGTTTGCCTTCTCTTTTCTTGCCGCTGTCTGTGGGCGACGCAGCAGGATAGAGTTGGCCATGTAGATCTGCGGTCCAAGGTGAATGTGACTGAGTGATGTCTCCTATAATCTCTTGGACGTGTTATTCTAGAGGAGGATATGAGGGCTGCCTCGTGAAACATTTATCTGGGAAGAGTAGCAGAGAGCTGGCGGAGAAGAGATGGAGTGACAGGATGGGAGGAGGAGGAGGAGAGATGGATAGAGAGAGGAGAAGCGATAGACAGAGAGGGGAAGAATGAGAGAAAGGGAGGGAAAGAGAGGGTTCAAGAAAACACTAATTTATGAAAAACATTATGAATATACACTGTCACCTAGCTCAACCTAATCTACCTTTCAAATGAAGGCCCAACAGAAAAAACAACATTTCAGTACAGCAGCCTGTGTATGGTTATGAAATAAAGAAACATAAATGAAAGCTGGGGTTACGTTAATTAGGACAATAGAGTACAGAGTGCACTATCAAGTGAGGTCAAATACTCTGGCAACCAATTGAGCTACATACAGCTCTGCTGATTACCCATGGATAGATGAATCAATCAAATGCATACAGAAACAGATCATAGAAACGCTGGCAAAAACGTACACACAAATCTACACACAAACTCTGACACACACACACGCTCATGCACACAAACACAGTGCTGTCTTAAACATGCTTTGAGAGCTTACAGGGGCTTTGAGAGTGATAACTGGTTACACAAAGCCCTGAGGCTGAGCTCCAATACAAAGCTCATAATCTGCCAGTGTGTTCCAGTCTTCTGCTGCTCTGCTACCTCTGTACTGCGCTGGAGATGTACCGCCAGAGGTGCTCTGCCTACTACTCCTCTATTCCCTCAGCCAATTAGAGGAGACCTTCTCAGCCCAGCTGTCATCATTCTGCATACAGCAGGTTGACATGAATAACTCACGATCTACATGTCTTATTATAAAGAGTCCAAATATCACAGTGGATGTGCAACAAAAGTGGTTTGTTCCGCATCACTCAATGTTTATCTACTGTAGGCCCTATTATAAACAGGCTCCAGAGTTAGCACTGGATGCAAACCCCTCAGCGTCCTGCTAACTAGAGGTGATAATGTACTAGGGAGCTTTACTACCGCATGTTACCCTTCCACTTCCATGTCCTCCAGGTATCTGTAGTGTGGCTATTACTGTAGTACAACATGCCACAGCTATGCAGGTGGAGCATTCAGCCACAAACAGCTCCCGCTCGGCCCACAGCTGTCATTTATATTGACAGGATGGAAGCCTCCCCAGAGAGGAGACATCTCCTTTTCAAAGGGGTGATGTTAAGACAGGGAAAAACATAAAACTGTATATTGTGAAGAGGAAGTCGTTCAGATATCTTTGTGATACATTCAATTCTAGTCTAGCCATTAAAGGTGAATTCCGAAGAGAGAAAATAATCTGTTGAGGTTCCAACCGTGGCATTTTCCTCCTCCCCAGCACAAACCTCTCCCAGATCAATGTTAAATGATCTATTTCCACTGGCCAAGGCTCAATAGCTGACACACTGATTGGACTCATTGTCTTTTGACTTCCCCCAGAGCTCTATGTGTTGATTTTCTGTACAAATAAACATGACTCATGATGGTTTAAGGGCCTATACTCCACAAAGGTAACATGGATAGATTGCCACTTCCACTTTACCAGCACTCAAGCAACAGTCACTACCATGTCAGTCTATGGAGGCTTTGGAGGTGGGATGCTCACAATAAAACAAACACAGCTAATATAAGCTATGGCTTATTGTTGAACTTTTCACCAGTTTGGACCAATAGCCCAATCAGGAATAGAGGCAACAACATTTTAGCTCTGACAGAGTAAGCATAATTAAATCAATCTGAACTGTTTTCTTATTGCTTGTTATTCATTCATTGATTCACTCCTAGTATTGTTGGTATCTGTCCAATGCTCATATGATGATGAAATAAATAACTTAGTGAGGGCTAGGGGAGACCATGGGAAACAGTTCTCTGTCTTGTCTGTGTGGCGTCGTACTCCCAGCTCTGCTTGGCTGGGCTGTGTGGCTGCGAGGCTGCAGCGGGGAGCAGGCGGGTTCCAGGCCTGACAGAGAGCAGAGCCCAGTGGGAGCGGTCTGCAGTCGGGGCTCTCAGGAGGAGGGCTGCTCCCTTCCAGACAAGGTCACGCTTGCCTCTGGTCATTATCATCTGGCCAGGCAGGGGAAGCACATTCACATGCAGGAACCATTAGAGCCGGGCAGAGACCAATTACACACAGCAAAGGGCAAACAGCGAGGGGACATCAATGAAGCCAGCGAGGGTCACTGGGGTCGCGCATCTCAGAGGTAAATTTTGTAATCATATCAAATTAGCTTTATTTGCAAATAGCCTGCTGCTGAAGAGATGGAGAGAAGGAGAAAACAGAAAAAAAGACAACAGTAAGCACATATTTAGAGATTCCATTATGTTTCAATGCAATCCATTTGGGGGTCATGCTCTGGTGTGCAATAACATCATTATCTGAATTGTCTCTTTTACGGCATCCATACAAACAGCAGTCTCATTGGCAAAGGATGATAGGATAATAAGTGTAGGTTCATTTCAGACACAACATTATTCCCCTTGGACAGAGTGCTTGACATTCCTCCATGTGTTTWCTTAGACAAAGATTATGGCTTGTGTCTGCTCTGGCTAAAGCTTGTGTCTGTGCAAAGTCAGTACAAGCAGATGCAGTAGGTGAGAACCTAGTCAGTAACCCTGGTCCTTACAGTAATCAGATCAGCCCCTGGAGATCATTTAGGAAGGTGAAGAGTAGATCCAGTCAGTGTGCTTTCTGTGTCTCCGACAGTCTCCGAACACTGAGAGTGGGTCACCAGTGGGCCACAAGTGGTGAGCTGAGAAACCTCACATATAAACATGCTTAATGACACATCCAGCACTTTAGGCAGAGGCAGCAAACACTGAGGTCCAGAGCTCTTGACAAACGAACAGGGATGGGGTTTCGTTTGGCTGGGGAGAGAGCCTGGAGGGATTGTGCCAAGCAGCAAACAGCCTCCTAGCTCTTCCTGACAGGCTGACGGATCCCATGCAGAAACCCCAAGCCATCCATCCATCCACCAYACAAACCYTCCAGTTAACCCCCAGCTGTTTCACAAGCAGGATGCTGAGAACAACATGACMATGTCACTGACAGGCTAATAGATGTTGTAGCACTCCCCCAGTCMTCTGTACTGCAATATGCAGCACYCTTCACCACAGASAGCGACAGCAGTGGTGACAGAGATGTGATTAACCACAACCCCTCTACCTTCCTCCCTGGCACCATGTCTGTATGGCCCTGTTTAGCAGGTGAGCCCTATCACTCTATACCCTGCCCCCTTACTTTGTATCTCAGTCCTAAAGGAACAACCCCCCCCTCCACCCTCCTCCCCCTCTCTCCTCTCTCATCTCTCCTCGCTCCTTCCCCTCTTCCCTCTCCCGCCACACAGGGGTGATCAGCTGGAGGAAATCAAGCCCTGCTCTAAATTTCCTCTCAACTGATTAAGATAAACTGCTTTTCAGCCATGGTTACCCCCAAACCAATCAATTAAAGCAATCAATTAAAGGCCTGCCGGCTGAGCCTTTGGTAATTGAGGGTTGAATAAACACAGGCCGCTGATACCGATGATAATGCTGTAACAAAGCTGCGGCTGCGAAAAGGGCTTGAAAAATGTCATTTCTGGGATTTGAATAAGCCGCAATTGTAAAACATCTAAAGAGAGCAGGATGATTATTTTCCTCCCGTGCAGAAGCAGCTCTAGCTGGGTGTTTCCTGTGTGTTCCCTGCCTGCCAGAGATGTTGCCCCAGGACCTTAAATATTGAATGTAATCTCCACGCCAGGTCTTTCCAATTGGCTGTGGCMACTATTTGAAAAAAGTGCCAGTAGAATTSAAACATGCCCTGTGTGCCAAYGTGGCCTCCAGTGAAAACACTTACTCAGAGGAGAGAGAAGAGACTCTTTGGCCAGGCCTGCCTCTCCACTGCTGGGTGCTATTCMAAGAGGTGGGGAGGTAGTCTGACACTTCACTAATCCAATAAACCTACACTAGCACTCCCTGGCACTTTCACGTTGACATGTCTGCCTTTTAAAAAAGTAGTTTGATGTACTTGGATATAAATGTAGATAAATAAACAGCAACCTTGACAAACGGCAAGAGAATGAATAAAACAATCACTGTTTCATTTCCTTCTGCCCATTAGTTGAGTTAACAGTTACCAAACTGTGTAAAACTAACAAAAAATAGAGGAGAAAGAGAAACATGAAAACCTCTATAGGAGCAGATAAACAGCATCCTAGAAACCACAAATCCAGTCGATTTCCCCCTCCTACATTAGTTCTTTATTGGAGTCTTTTAGGTCTTTTACTTAGGTCTTTTACTGCATGGTTTTACTCACTGGCAGGCGCAGACTATAAAGAGTGGGCTGTCCGTTTGGTTTGAATTAGTTTGCTTTTGTTGAGGTTGGGTGACTGTAACTCCTATGGGTTTTCCAGGTTGGTGGTGAGCAAATCCAAGAACATGAAGTGAAGCCTCGTTCCTCCCTCCCTCCACCCTGCTGTCTGGGCTTTGTGAAGTGCTCTAGTGATGGACTCCATGCCAATCTGCTGGGCTCCACTGGAGGAGAGAGGAATTAAAGACAGAGGGTGGTGTGATAGGTCCTTGTTTAAGCGTTTTAGATTTGCATGACCCCTCTTCATCAGGAGGTCATCCATTTACATGCCTGCACTGTCGGGGTGAGGATCTGAGCCTAGCCTCTTCGTAAAATCTGCTTCCGTGTTTTGATCACTCACAGCAGGAGATATGGCCAGAAATGGAGATTGTGTGTGTGTACGTGTGTGTACGTGTGTGTGTGCGTGTGTGTGTGTGTGAGAGAGAGAGAAAGGGTATGTGTGCGTGAATGTAAGTTCAAGAGAGAGAGAGAGAGAGAGATAGTGTGTTTGAAAAAGAGACAGACAGAGATCTATACGTCTGGGTTTAACAGAATGGGATGAGGTGATGTGAATTGAAAAATGTATTTTGAACATAACTCTAGAAGACAGTGCTTCTCAGAGACAGCTCCTCTTGCTTTCATTGGACATTTCGTGTGATCTATGTGGTCTAGGTCAATGGTGACTTTAGGTCTTATAAACACAACAGACCCCAAAGTCTTTCCTTGTCAGGTCCTGGCCCTTCAGTACTTACAATATAAAAAAACCTCCCTCCTCTCCCTTTAGTTTGCCCCAGTCAGTGATACAGTACTCTATATATACAAAAATATGTGGACACCCCTTCATATTAGTGGATTCGGCTATTTCAGCCACACCCGTTGCTGACAGTTTATAAAATCCAGCACACAGCCATCTCCATAGACAAACATTGAAAATAGATTGGCCTTACTGAAGAGCTCAGTGACATTTCGTGGCACCGTCATAGGATGCTACCTTTCCAACAAGTCAGTTCGTCAAATTTCTGCCCTGCTAAAGTTGCCCCGGTCAACTGTAAGTGTTGTTATTGTGAAGTGGAAACATCTAAGAGGAACAACCGCTAAGACACGAAGTGATAGGCTACACCAGCTCACAGAACGGGACCATTGAGTCTGTCCTCAGTTGCAACACTCACTACTGAGTTCCAAACTGCCTCTGGAAGCAACGTCAGCACAAGAACTGTTCGTTGGGAGCTTCAAGAAATGGGTTTCCATGGCAGAGCAACCGCACTCAAGCCTAAGATCCTTGCCATTGGACTCTTTAGCAGTGGAAACACCGGGATAAATCACGGTTCACCATCTGGCAGTCCGACGGACGAATATGGGTTTGGCAGATGCTAGGAGAGAACTACCTGCCCCAATGCATAGTGCCAACTGTCAAGTTTGGTGGAGGAGGAATAATGGTCTGGGGTTGTTTTTCATGGTTCAGGCTAGGCACCTTAGTTCCAGTGAAGGGATATCTTAATGCTACAACATACACTGACATTCTAGATGATTCTGTGCTTAAACTTTGTGGCAACAGTTTGGGGAAGACCCTTTCCTGGCCTTTCCCGTGGCCCTGGGAAAGCATGACAATGCCCCCGAGCACAAAGCGAGGTCCATACAGAAATGGTTTGTCGAGATCAGTGTGGAAGAACTTGACTGGCCTGCACAGAGCCCTGACCTCAACCCCATCGAACACCTTTGGGATGAAATGGAACGCCCGACTGCGAGCCAGGCCTAAACGCCCAACATCAGTGCCCGACCTCACTAATGCTCTTGTGGCTGAATGGAAGCAGGTCCCCACAGCAATATTCCAACATCTAGTGGAAAGCCTTCCCAGAAGAGTGGAGACTGTTATGGCAGCAAAATGGGGACCAAATCCATAATGCCCATGATTTTGGAATGAGATGTTCGACTAGCAGGTGTCCACATACTTTTGGTCATGTAGTGTATCTGCCTGAACGGAGTCCAAGCTACACAGGGAGAAAGTGCTGTACTCTGCTTTGGCTCATTATCTAACAGGCACATAACATAATTTAACATTTCCTTTGTGTTCAGGGACACCGCGGCAATTAGCTAACAAGTGCGTCATCCATTAAACAGGCCTGTGGCCCTGGGAAAGCTACAGTATAGGCCACTAGGGCAACACTACTAGTCTGTGTTGTAGAACAGCACACTATAGAGAGAACGTCCATTAGTAAACATTTAGAAAATCACTTAGAATCTGGTCTCCATGGGTCATTAATTGTAGTGATTATTTGCAACAAATGCATTTTGACCTTTTGTTTTCTCTTCTGTGTTTAAAGTCATCCTCTCAAAATCTTTTTTGTATCACCTGTAAACTTATAGAGTCTATACTATGAGTGCTGAATAAATAGACCTCTTCTATACCTGYGCCTATACCAACATGTTATAGGCTCAGAATAAGTGAAACCGAGTTTGTAATCTTCGGTTTAAAAACTGCAGGGATGTATAAGGCAACAAATCAAATCATCTGTAACACTGTATTCTTCCCCAGCTGTTCAAATGGCATAAATAATGAAAGCATGTTGCTTTTCCAGAGATTGCAATATGTGACCCACTGCTCCAGTCCAGCGTCAGTGAGGAAGGCGCCACTGAGACAGTGGGCCTTAGGGAGACGGTACCAGGGGGGACGGTATTGACCTGATCCCTCCACTGTGATCCCATTCTGTCAGGCCCTCAGAAACACACAAAGAATGGCCCGCTCCGGCCTGGACGAGACACCCCCTTTGAAATAGTTTACTTCAAAATAAATACTTAATGCGGCATGCTTTCCTGATGAAATAATTCATCGAACACACTAACATTTGTAATAGCTAACCAGACCCTCACAACGTTGGAAGAGTAGACTCAAGGCTGATCAATAGAGGCCTTGGGGGTTTTATTTACTGTTCCCTGATCAAGGCTGTGAGATTAGTATAGGTACAGTGTAAATAGGAATGCTCGCTGCGCATAGGATGCAGAGGCTCCCCAGCTCCGCTGAACAGGCTGGAGTATCTCTCTCTCATTAATATGATTAGATAAACAGCCTTCAGGCTGTGAGAATGCAGAGCAGAAGCAGCCCACACTAAGGCTCAATGGACGCCGCCGCACTCTACCGTCAACAGCAGAGGCACAATGCAGGCCACGGTTTGTTTTTCACCTGCCCCACTGTTGCTCCTGTTTGTGAACAGAGGTTACAGGGATCTATAATCCCAAGCAGAATGCATAATGGAACAGAAGAAAAAGAAGACAGTCACATTCAATCTGCCACCGACAGGAAATAAAACTATGACTAATCCATTTATGTCAAAGATTATGTGCATTGAATATTATTTATTTTTAAAACAATTACTTTCTCAGTGTATGTTCAGAATAAGGAATAAGTTTATAAGTTTATAAAAGTGAAAATAACACATTAGAACTGGAAGAAAGCTATTCTACTATTTGGTTGGTGTGTCTGTACTGAAGTACTCCAGACAGACTTCTTTTGAGGTTGTCATCTAGTGGGTAATTATGATTGGCCTCCGTGTCATAATCGGAGAGGGTGGCGACACTTCTACTGATCTATTCATCTGTTAGAGCAGTCGACGTATCTCTACCCTGCTGCATCTTGAAACAGATTTTCACCTCCTCACTCAACCAGACAGACAACACAAGTGTTATGAAGATGTGTTCCATATTCAGCGTATTCAGTAGAAGCAGAGATTTCCAGCTCAACACGTGGCAAAACTAGCTCTAGGTGACAATWGTCATCATAATTGTCCATCAAAATTCTAATTAAATTAGTACRAACTACAAATCTATAAGATAAGAAAATAGAGGTAAATGTTTTTTGCTTCTAAAATAATAGGTGGTAGTWCCGTTGGAYTTGAATCTAAAAGATCAACATAGATACAGTAGCATAATGTTACTGGAATCTCCACACATCTAAGATTGCTTTTTCAGAAATGTATCCATTATGAGCGTTCGTCCTWGAAAGCTATCTGTTTTAATGTACAAGCTAAGTAGTCCTATGGTACAACACTGCCTTCTTATAACTAGTCCCATTGTATAATGCTAAATAGGCTACCTATAAATAGAGTGAGCAAATACTGTATAATACCAAACTCAGTTCATTACTATATGATCAAGTATTTTCTAAGTTACTGTTAGAACTACTGCTAGTCCTATAGTAACCAGTAACTAAACCTCACTAGCAGCTAGTACCTTGCCTACAGTACACATGGAATATATCCTTTAAAATGTTGATTTGAGTGTAAAAGCAGATTTACAGATTATAGCAAGACCGGAACTATGTATGTTGGCTTCATACAATGTACGCTGAAGAGGGTGGAGGGTTTACTTGCCTCAGGCCTGTAGTGGGGGTCACTGTCAATAAGGATCTGAAGGAGTGTGATGAGGTGATGTGATCTTGATTGCAGGTCGCTGAGTGGAATACTTCACAGACAGAGCAGTACCGTCGTAGTCCAGTAGATGGAACTCCACTGTGGGGATAACCTGTAAAAAGGTGGTACTCAGTCAGTGTGCCCGTGGTAAGGGTTGTATCTGAGGTTAGATTAAATAGCACAGGCATTTCTAGCCTCTGATATTATATTTTAACTGGTGATTATATTCAAAAACATTATACATTTTTGTATGACATCATTGTGTTTCCTATGTTAACTCTGTGATTTTATTTCCTTTCCTTTATAGCCTGATGATGCACATTGATAGACATTGTTTTCTTTATTTAGACATAAATATTGCAGTCATCAATGGTAAATCATGAATAAACTATATAAAAACACAAGCCACAACGTTTTACATAAAAACATTGGAAAGGATAATGAAGGTAGCGAAAAGCTATTTTTAAAGATGCACTGCTGTTAAAAATAAAAAGACATAAAATATCATTCAAATATTGAGGTATTTATTTCAAATCTGTTGAGGTATTTAAACATGGAAAATAAACAAAAAGGAGAACCAGAGAGTTTCATCAAATCCAAAATTGTACTCTGGATTAAAGTTAACCTAGATAAATAGAAATAGAAATTAAACATAAACAAATGAAAACTCTCCTAGAGAAAGTGGATAATGAAAGAGTGTAATTGAATCTTATTCCAGCTTTGGGGAGAGAGAGAAAGAGACAGAGGAACAGTGTGGGGGACTGCTACAGGTGTGCAACAGGGGAGACTGACTGTGGAGACTGAGTGCAGCAGATAGCTGAGACGGACGCGGCTGGATCCCTGCCCCTGTGAGACGAGCGTTAGCCAGGCAGAGTTTACGCTCTCCCAACGCAGGGTGATGGAAAAGACAGATTATTCCTGTCATAGTGCAGAGCAACAATGCTGCCTGGTACTTTGTTTCCCTGTTTTCAAAGGGATTTGTTATTTGATAAAGGCCTGGAAACGGTTAGCGACATGCTGGTGGGAACCTATGGAAAAGAATACACTTTCTATCAATTGTGTTGTTCTTATCCCCGAGTGGCATTTGGTGGGTGTGGGAATAGCGTGCATTCTGGGCGCTGCTGCTCAGAGATAGCATTCAGAGGCCAGGGCACAGAACAGCTCGCATTCAGCCAAGGNCTGCCTTCTTATAACTAGTCCCATTGTATAATGCTAAATAGGCTACCTATAAATAGAGTGAGCAAATACTGTATAATACCAAACTCAGTTCATTATCAAGTATTTTCTAAGTTACTGTTAGAACTACTGCTAGTCCTATAGTAACCAGTAACTAAACCTCACTAGCAATGTATCTTTTAAAATATTGATTTGAGTGTAAAAGCAGACTTACAGATTATAGCAAGACCAGAACTATGTATGTTGGCTTCATACAATGTACGCTGAAGAGGGTGGAGGGTTTACTTGCCTCAGGCCTGTAGTGGGGGTCGCTGTCAATAGGGATCTGAAGGAGTGTGTTGAGGTGATGTGATCTTGAATGCAGGTCGCTGAGTTGAATACTTCACAGACAGAGCAGTACCGTCGTAGTCCAGTAGATGGAACTCCACTGTGGGGATAACCTGTAAAAAGGTGGTACTCAGTCAGTGTGCCCGTGGTAAGGGTTGTATCTGAGGTTAGATTAAATAGCACAGGCATTTCTAGCCTCTGATATTATATTTTAACTGGTGATTATATTCAAAAACATTATACATTTTTGTATGACATCATTGTGTTTCCTATGTTAACTCTGTGATTTTATTTCCTTTCCTTTATAGCCTGATGATGCACATTGATAGACATTGTTTTCTTTATTTAGACATAAATATTGCAGTCATCAATGGTAAATCATGAATAAACTATATAAAAACACAAGCCACAACGTTTTACATAAAAACATTGGAAAGGATAATGAAGGTAGCGAAAAGCTATTTTTAAAGATGCACTGCTGTTAAAAATAAAAAGACATAAAATATCATTCAAATATTGAGGTATTTATTTCAAATCTGTTGAGGTATTTAAACATGGAAAATAAACAAAAAGGAGAACCAGAGAGTTTCATCAAATCCAAAATTGTACTCTGGATTAAAGTTAACCTAGATAAATAGAAATAGAAATTAAACATAAACAAATGAAAACTCTCCTAGAGAAAGTGGATAATGAAAGAGTGTAATTGAATCTTATTCCAGCTTTGGGGAGAGAGAGAAAGAGACAGAGGAACAGTGTGGGGGACTGCTACAGGTGTGCAACAGGGGAGACTGACTGTGGAGACTGAGTGCAGCAGATAGCTGAGACGGACGCGGCTGGATCCCTGCCCCTGTGAGACGAGCGTTAGCCAGGCAGAGTTTACGCTCTCCCAACGCAGGGTGATGGAAAAGACAGATTATTCCTGTCATAGTGCAGAGCAACAATGCTGCCTGGTACTTTGTTTCCCTGTTTTCAAAGGGATTTGTTATTTGATAAAGGCCTGGAAACGGTTAGCGACATGCTGGTGGGAACCTATGGAAAAGAATACACTTTCTATCAATTGTGTTGTTCTTATCCCCGAGTGGCATTTGGTGGGTGTGGGAATAGCGTGCATTCTGGGCGCTGCTGCTCAGAGATAGCATTCAGAGGCCAGGGCACAGAACAGCTCGCATTCAGCCAAGGGAACCAGAGGCCTACCCCGCCCGCCGCATTATACACAGGAATGAACAATATATACACTATATTTGGTTTAGCGACAAAGAAACGAGGCAAGATTTGATAGTAAGGGTTTGGTAAGAAGGTTTGCAAACAGAGCATGTGTGTTCACTATTGCAATAATTCAATAACACAACATTTTATGACCAATGTGCTAATGTTAAAGAGACTCATCGGAAGATCGCACTGACAGACACACATACACACACACACACACACACTCAGGCTAATTCACCTCACTGTCTGAGCATGGGAAAGGAACTGAGAGGCATTTCTGCCAGTAGAATGTTGGGCCTTAATTAGTACTGACTTTTCCTTAATTCTTACAAATTAATATATTTGTGCGACACATGAAGGGAGCAATAGAAAATGTGATAATTTAATTGATTATTGTTAATAATTAGTGTCTCTGGATGCCGCCAGGCTCCACAGACTCTCAATCCATTTAGTGTGCGGCTCATCAGATGACGTTGTGGGGCTCTAAGCACTTTTCATAAAACTTGGACCCACTGCTGCCACCCACAGAGATGCCATAGTGCATTGGGTAAATTAGTATTATGATTTTAACGGATAAATACCCGTTCCACCTAATTAATCCGCCACATCACAGGGGGACGTGACACCATGAGCCCGATAGATCAGAGAGCACAGATCAAAGTCTCCAGCGCTGTGAGAGTCCTACAGAGGCAGAAAGGAGATGCCTTGTTTATTTTTATGTACAGATGGTCAATGAACCAGTGGCTAAAGAATGTAGCAATACAGGCCATTTTTGTTTATTCGCAGTTGACTAAAGGATAGTTTGTGCCACCAACAAGCATGTAACTAATTAGGGAAGGGGGTTTGAATTTWAGGRTTGAAATGTAAAAGCTTGTTGAAYGCGGGTGTTGTGTGGAACTGGTGATGTCCTCATTAGCATATGCCCACAACAAGCAGAGAGAGATGTGTCTGGATCCAGACTGTAGTTGTAGTACATTATTACATGGGAAGTAATCAATATGTTGGTAAAAGCACCTTTGATTTGGAAACCTTCAGCTAGAATAGTGAATATTTAATCTGGACCACACAAACCCAAGATGGATTATTTTATCATTCAGAATATCAGAATATTCATCAGATCGTCAACATCTGGAGAGGGAGAAAAAAATGTGTGTGTCTCTACAGTGTGGAGTAAAGGTAAAGGTTACTCCTGGATAAAGACTGAATTTACTCAGCATTTTCCAGCAAAAACATCCATGATTTTATTGCAAAATGACAAGCCTCTGAGAGAACATATCCTGTAGAATACAGTAACTGCTGCATGTGCCCTCATGGTTTGTTCTGGTTTCTCGTCATTGATTGTGTTTTATTGTATTCTGTATTTTATTACTCATTAATGTAGTTCTTTGTATTTTGAATCAATGAGTGTGAGTGTATGATTGTGCCAATTAGTTGTCATTAAAAATATAATATAGAAACACCCTGGATAGGACCTGTGGAGCATTGGCCCTAAAAACAGCTCCGTACATTAAGGCCCTAGGTGATGCTGAAGTCCAGTCCAGGACAGGCCCCATGTCATAGTCTGTGTTTACACAGGCAGCCCAATTCTGATGTTTTTTTCACTAATTGGTCTTTTGACCAATCAAATCAGCACTGAAAATGATCTGATGTGAAAAGATCTGATGTAATTGGTCAAAAGACTAATTAGTGGAAACAAATATCAGAATTGAGCTTCCGGTGTAAACGCAGCCATAGTGATCCTAATCATATGCCCAATGTACTGTATTAGTCCAGACATCAGTCTCCCACCCCCCTCTGGTAGTACTGCTCCTCCTTGGTACAGCAGTTCTCAAATGTTTCTCACATTGTTTGATGAATTACCAGCCGATTCTGTGGATGACACGCACATATTTTTTTTTTATTCTTCACATACAATACATTTATAACATTGTGTAAAACTATGTTGCTGTTGCGCTACTTTGTCGGTTGGGAATGCCCTGCATTACAAAGAGAGCTGAATAAAAACATTGGCGTACCCTCAAACTGAAATAAGAAAGCGAGCTAGCCCTCTCTTTATTCAACACAAATTGGCTGTGTGCTCCCCAGAAAATGCAGTGTCCTGCCAAGTTCACCACATATTCACTGTTTACTGCTGGCTGTTGCACATGTGGTTTTTGCATACGCTCCCCTCTCCAAACTAAATCATCTGTGGTCCCTGGGCTTTCTTCTGGCATGCAGCATCGGTACCGCCACTGCCGCTGCGGCTTAAATTTTTCAAGCAAAGAAAAGGGATTTGTATGAAATAATAATGACCATTTCAGACATTTATATTTCTGTGTCTTACTGTCATTTCTCTTTCCCTTTCTCTCACTCTCTCCATCTCCACCCAAACGCCCTCCCTCCCTCCCTCGTTCTCTTCCATTCTATTTTCTCAGTAGAAATGTCCCATAGCTTTTAATCTCTGGTCTCTGGCTTGTATGTCCTTGTCAGTGAAATTAAGTGACTGACAAGACCTGTGTTCCTCATCCTCTCCCTGTGACAGTCAATCCCCTGCACCCAGTCCCCTCCGCCCCCTGCATCTCCTGAGTCACAATGACCTGCTAAGGAAAAACAACATTATCACAGCCAACCAACCAAGCTGAGAATGGCTAGGGCTTTCACCTCTTCTCTGTAGACCAGTTCCCTAATGTCAAAGACTGAGTTTTGAGTGACTTGGAGCTGGATTCTCCTCTGAATAATTCATTTGAGAAGTATCAGAGTGCTTCATTAATATACTATTCAATGTGACACACGAAGACTATCCATTATACAGACATTTTCTTGAATAGAATAGCAGTTGTTTCTTTAGCCCTTGAGGCGATGAACAAGATGCATTTTCAACACATCCTGTCACATATCCAAAGGCCTTCACTCTCAGAAGAAGCAGCAGAAGTTTCTCAACCAGAAGAAATGCTACACTAAACACTATCAGCAGCAGGGCAAGAGACAGTGCTCATAAATGCACATTCTTTAATCAGGAATGACGTACAGTATATTTCCCTTGTGAGATGAGACATGCACGCGCCTCTGTCGAACATCAAATAAACACAGACCTTACGACAAAAGGTCTTTCCAGTAGCAAAACGTGTTTGTCTCTGTCTTCCTTTTGTACCAGCATGCCTACAGTCTTAGCAGAGTGTACATGTCACCATGCATTACAAACGAGGAGTTTCAGGATGTTCCATTTAATCTCCTTGACTTCCCCAGTTAGCAGTGGAGCCGTGGAGCAGCCCTGGGAGCACTAGCATCCTGTAGTATAACAACGCTGCCTGACATGCTCTTTGCCTGAGGGGGCTCCCTCTCACAGCCATGGTGTGACAGCATGTAAAACAATGAGAGACCAGTCAGCTGACAAAGACACTAAGCTGCACAGTCACTTTAGATGACAACAGTCTGTCTGGGACTGGAGCCGCAGCGCTAACGGCAGCTTGGCTTGAGATTCCTAGAGATCTCAGAATACTGTAGTATACTGTGTACTGCAACTTTGATGCAACATCTGTTACAATAGGGAGAGCTACCATTAACATATTTCTAGTATAGTTTAATTATAAAGCAAAGGAGGAAACAATACATTGATGTACAGTTTAAAATCCCATACCAAGCTTCAGGTTTTGATGGTTTCCAAAAAATGTCAGACAACTACAGCCTGAGTGTTGTATGGTGCTGTGTGTTTGTAGTGCCACGTGTCACTCCTTTCAAGTGGAGGAGGGGGGTTAAGGACAGTATATACTCTACTCTGACCCAGTCAGTTAGATTGGTGCTGAGGGCCTGGGTTAAACAGGAGCAGATGGCCCCTCAGACAGACGCAGGGAGATGGGTGGGTGTTTCAATTTCAGTTGAGCTCCAGCCTGGGTCTCCTCTCCTCTCCTCAGACATCCCAGCTCAGCTTTTCCTCCTCATGTAATGACCAAACACAACAAAATGACGCAATTGACCCCATGACCCCAGTGAGGATAATACAAACAATGTAATCAAGGCCAAGCATATTTGGAGTGTTTACATGAATCTAATTTAACTCTCAAAATCCTGCTGATTTCCATACATGTTTTGTTGACCCGTATCTATTTTCCACCAGGTTTTGAGTTACATTAAAGCTAGGAAGGGTGACTCTCCGTGACATAGTACAGTGATAGAGATGACAAATCCATCAATAAAGCTTTGGCAGAAAGGTAAAGGCTATGTTGGTTTTATTGAGTGACTAGAGAGGGGGAAAACACCCTCTATATTGATGGTATCCTCTACAGAACAGTAACAAAGCCCGTCGCCACAATCAAGTCAAAGATTCGTCAGGGGAGCTCTCTGTGACACAGCTCTGCCCTCCTCTTCCCCCTCAAGATCGGGCCCCACTCTGGAGGGTCATATGACCCTCCCCTCCTCTCTGTCCGTCTGCATCCCTCTGTCTCCTCCTGCATGTATCACTTTTCTCATTAGCACAGAGCTGGCTGCTGGATGCAGGGCATGTCAGGAGGCATGTCTAGGAGCAACATGATATGACAAGAGCAGTGAAGGCCAGGGGCCGTGGGCCAAGGGCCAGGGGCCGGCATATGGTACTGATTAGGACTGAAGCACAGGGATTTCTACACACACTACATAATCAGACAGACACTGAGCATCCTACCCACTAAACACCATCACACATATATTACTTCCCTATTAGATGCCACAATCCTGATGGAACACATTTTCTTCTTGTTACTGTATGAAATTCTCCATAGTTCTGCTAATGTTTATCACGGTTATTGACACATTTGAAGAGCTTGTTTGCCTACTTTGCCAGTTTCACCTGACATTTGTTGACAGTTATTACACTACCTCCTCATTGACTTTTTCATTAACTAAAAACATATTTTATGTTGAGTACCAAAATGATGATAGAGATTATGATTGATTTGACATTTTTCCTTTGTAAGCCTCTGCCAGAAAACCCCAATCATAAAAAGGGACTTACTTGTTTGGAACAGATATATCTGCTGGATGATGATGTTGTAAACCGTCCTGTTGGAATTAATGAAAATGAAAAATTAATTCTAAGTCCTATCCACAGGGACCTTGTCAAATGCTGATTGATTTCAGTGTGCACTGACAGTAAAAACCTATATACAAAAAAGGAAATCACCAAACTACATATTAATGAGTGATTTCAAATACACTCTGCCCGCCTTAGACCCACCCAGGGTCCTGTGCAAAAACTCCCCCAAACAAAACTTAGTGTGCCACAGTGGACGGCAACATCTGGCTCCTCGTGTAGGCACATATTAGGATCAAATTAAGTAGAAATTAATAGGATGATACATGACAGGCTGCAGATGTTCAAAGCCACGGTGTGAAAATCTGGGGGCAGAAAACGGCTTCATTAATTCTGCGTCTTACAGCAGAGCTGAAATGATGGGCTCACAGGTTAGAAAAAATGCTAATTAAATTCTGGAGCAGAGGCACAAAAAAATTAATGTTTGTGGCTCCGCTATTCACCCTCGATATGT
This sequence comes from Salvelinus sp. IW2-2015, assembly GCF_002910315.2. Taxonomy (NCBI): domain Eukaryota; kingdom Metazoa; phylum Chordata; class Actinopteri; order Salmoniformes; family Salmonidae; genus Salvelinus; species Salvelinus sp. IW2-2015. Next base: position 53,470 of record NW_019943437.1, on the reverse strand, counting down.
AGCAGGGGCACTGTGTTTGGATTTGTTGTTAATTGAGCAATGGAGAAACGGGAAGTGAATGGTCTGCTCTTTTGTTGATTGATAGGCAGGTGCAACATGAGACATCTCCGTACAAAAATGCCTGTCACATCAGTTTCACAGACACACTAGTTCTTTAGAGGAACTACGTACATTTTCTATTGACATTAATATGAAGGTCCATACTTGTATCAGATTTCATATTAAGTTGGGGGAAAATGAACTTGTGTGATTACAGCTTGGGACCAAAACAAAAAACAGCTAGAGCAATTACTGTGGCAAATAACAACCACATCTAAATCACAATTAGATGGCTTTTAGGGAGTGGTTGGGTCATGCTGTGGGGACAACAACTCACAAATACTATATAACAATTATTGGACTCAACAAACATGTCTCTACCAGGTTCTCATGCTGCTCTTTCTCTCCCCCACCCCTCACAACAAGAGGGTCTCTCAGCCACCATCCACAGCATGGATGGCAGTAATTCTATTAGGCTGACTAATAAGGCCCAGTGGTGTTATTAGACAAGGTGGGGGTGCATGGCAGTGGCCCACTCCTCCGCTTCGCGCCCCTGGCAGGTAGGTACGCCAGTGCCTCAGACACATRCCATCACAGAACCAACCACCAGTCTGTCTCTACTCTCAGGTGACAAMRGGTTGCCATGGAGAACACTGCGAGACTTGCCTGAGGAGGAAAATCCAATATAATGTAAACATGTCTAAATGGGACTTTGCTGGCTGCGGTACTGTCTAAATGACTTGATCATGACTKCATTGTTGAATCAAAATTCTCTTAATTACAGCCTGGAGATATATTATTTGGKTTTAYTAACCTTCYGTGGTGTGGGGCTGCTTCCCCTCTAAATCACCMGGTCTCTCACTCCTCGTTAATGTCTGCTCTGCCTASATACACAGCTCCGGAGCCCAGCCAGGCCAAGTCTCATTTACACATTTTCACCAGCGTAATGTTTAAGGGCTTTCTCTCCCTGTTGAGTACATTACAGCACTATGGAAGAAAAGTTACGAGTGAGTAGCTGTGTGACACCAATGCCAGGGTTAAACACACAGTGACCACGTTTACATGCGCACAGTGTTACGGATAATAGCTCATATCCCAGTTAAGCTCTTATTCAGGATAAGATGTTTACATGCACCTTTGATATCCCGCTCACGAGTATCCCTGTATCCATGAATAAACAGAATATTCCTAATTTGCTCAGAGACGGCGGTAATATTTTTTTTGCAGGGGGTGCGAGAAAAACAACAATCCAAAAAACATGCCTCCTTTACATATTTCTTCTGCTTATAATTTCCAATATTAGGAAGGCTATTTGTTAGTCAACTTGACTATTATTAGATACATGCAGCTTCTCTTCTGTCATTACTTGATGCTCTAGAATACTAAATAAAGAATGAATGCATCATCAACAATCTAGTTGACATAGGTAAAGTTGTCTTTTATTTCTGCTTCTCTTGTGGAGCGAAGATGTTTAGGTACCGGGGATATTTTCCATGCAAAATTTTGAAATTACAGTTTGTTGACTGGTTTTAAGGAAATTAGAACCGGTGAAACGATCCAACATGTTTCTGAAAGTATTTCAGTTCGTATTGGATGCTTATTTTGTGTGGTTGAAAGTGGAAAAACTGTCAGCTTTTATGTTGCTGAAAAAGTACCCAATTGTCATACTTGAGTAAAAGTAAAGATACCTTAATAGAAAATGACTCAAGTAGAAGTGAAAGTCACCCAGTAAAATACTACTTGAGTAAAAGTCTAAAAGTATTTGGTTATAAATATACTTAAGTATCAAAAGTAAATGTAATTCCTAAAATATACTTAAGTATCCAAAGTAAAAGTATAAATAATTTAAAATAACTCCACCCCAAAACTGTCTTTTGGTATTGGTTTCATTAGTCCATTGTTGAAATAGTTCCAAACATGTTTTGCTTGTCAGCAATCAAGTTTTCAAGATGTGTAACTTTCAAAATACAGAAATCATCCCTGTATGATACGGGGATGAGTTCTGTATTTTGAAAGTTCCCACTGAAATGTCATATGTCTCCACACAATGTACATTTGGTCTATAATTCTACTGCAAAAGACACTTAATTCTGCAGGATTTAATATTATAATGTGCTACATGTGAGGCCTAAAGTCAGTGACAAGACTTCAGTTACTTCAGTTACTATTCCAACTACCACTCTTCCCATCTGAACTTCAACAGTCCTACTATGTGAAACTGAGCCAGATGTTTACATGCCACAGAATCCCATCTAAGATCAGCATATCCCAGGCATCTTATTCGGGTTTCTCAAAACCGGGATACGAGATTATTCAGGTTATTGTAAACGGGATATGACGATTATATGTGTCAACTCAAAAACAGAAAACTTGAGTATACCGAATAATATCTGGATATTGGCGTGCATGTAAATGTGGTGAATAACACAATCCTCAGCCCTGCAAACTAACAATCACTTCTCTGCTGCTAGATCAAATGCCACATGAACAGCTCCATAGTGCTATATTTAACAGGGGTGGTGGTTCACTGAAACAAGAGGGCAGTGACTAACTAAGGCAAACACTGCCTGTCTCTATATTGTCCAGAAGGAAACAGTGTCCACAGACAGCATATGTAAAAATAAGTAAAATGACAGAAATCACCTATATGAGTGCTCCTCTTAGCAAAGTGACGATGGCATACTGGTAGGCAAAAGCACCCAATTTAAATAAAATTCATAAATATAAAGAGCTCTCTTTTCTGTTCAGTGGTTCTTGGACCTGCAAAATAACTTTCAAAAACTGCTAACAGAGCAACAATGAACTTAGAGCTTTTAAGTGGATTGCATGGTTAATTCATGAGGACAACATCATTGTTTTTCCCAGTTGACTTCAACAATTGACAGTGTTCAGTCGTCAGCATACAAAGTATACCTCACAGAGATGAACAGAGATGATGATCATTACTAGACATGAGCTTCCCTTGCAGCAACAGGCTGCTGTCTGTCTCTTGGCTGGGTCCTCTCCAGAAGGACTGTTTCTGGTTACAGTCTCATGCTGAGTACAGGTGAGCTATTTCACTGGCAGCCTTCTGCACATGACTGTGTTCACGGAGCACCCTATATAATGTTTTAAGTACAGGCCTGCTCCTGAGCAGAGGAGTCGTGTTGGGTTCTGTGCCATACGTTCTGACAGACAGATAGACAGACAGATGGCTGAGAGGGATGTCTGCCCCATCATAGCCTGTTCACTAGGATGAAAACTCACTGTAACATCTGACATGAGGGCACACCTGTCCTCTTTGGTGGAGATTACATCTGGTGATACATACTGGACATAAGAAGTAGTACTCAGAGAATCTGACTGAAACAGACATGTTCCAGAGGACATGGGATAACTCGCTTTAAAAATGTCCAACAGAATTATGGGTCTTGTCCAGACCACCACCACCATCGCTCCTATGAACACACACACACACACGCATGCACACGCACACACACACACACACCACACATACATTTAGACACACTTTCTAGCACACTCATTCTTTCTGGGCTGGCACTTCCAACAGGAAACTGACAGTATTATGTGACACCACGGAATGTTCTAGAGAGCTGCAGCCTGGCAACGCTGACCTAAACCCCAAAACAATGGCTCTAGTTGTCCTGATTCCCACCAATCCTCAACTCCCCTCTCAAATGCAGGTGGTGCTTTGCAATATACATCACTTTTTTCACCACTCATAATTAAAATAAATGAAGTCAGTGTTCCTTATTACAAGTCAAAGCACTCATGGGAATGCCACAACCCTCTATACACCCTGCTTTACAAGTTAAAAGAACAGTATATTATATTCTCAAGCTGTGGGTTATACATGCCGTAGAGAACTTCTAAACAGTTTGATTGAAAATAAAATGTGATTTGTGACCCAATTAAAATAGGGGATAGAGAAACATAAAATAAAGGAACGTTTTGGGCATCTTTTCAGCTTTGTGACTGTGCCTCTGTTTGATCCTAAGGGATGACCCAGTAAATAGGAATACCATCTGATACACATTTTCAATTTTTCTTTCACACTGAAGTAAGACAGGAAATCCACATTCCAGTACTCAGTATAGGACATGCACATAAGCTATTTACTTGTACTGTATACTGTATCTAAGTAATAATCCTGAAACTGCTCCTATTGGGCTCCAGAGTGGCGCCACGATCTAAAGCACTGCATCTCAGTGCTAGAGGCATCACTACAGACACCCTGGTTCGAATCCAGGCTGTATCACAACCGGCCGTGATTGGGAGTCCCATAGGGCTGTGCACAATTGCTCCAGCATCGTCCAGGTTTGGCCGATGTAGGCCGTCATTGTAAATAAGAATTTGTTCTTAACTGACTTGCCTAGTTAAATATAAATACAATATCAGCACTTGATAAACCCTTTTTAATTATATATTATATTAAAAACATTATCACATTCACAGCATAGGCTACATCAATCCAGATGTTTGACGTTGTAACGTTCTAGAAAGACAAAACATACAGCACAGTAAGGAGAACATGATATATAGATACGGTCAAACATAGCTTAACATGAGATAATGTCTTGTTATTACATAGTCTGTGGTATCGATTGAGTTCCTACTATACAGTATTTATTTTGTGGGCTTCCTTATAAAGTAATTTTTAAGCAAAGTTAGAAAAACTCTGGGAACTGCCAAGTATTCATTTGGTTTGAAGACCAATCTTCATTCTTTGGAAGCTTGAGTCACATTGCTATTTCCAGAAGGGTTTTAATAACCACAGCCAAAGGACTAAATTGTTGAGGGGGGTTTGCCGGTAGGTAGACAGTGCTTTAGGTATGAGTAAATGATGATAAAGTGTTTTTCTTTGAATGACCCAGATACTGCGCAAACCAAGAAATGTCTGGGCTGGAAGTAATAAGAGTAAGAAGATAATTAATATCTTTCATTTCAAATCAAACTTCAGGACATTTGAGTCTGTGTATGCGGCTGTGTGAGAGAGTGGGGGAGTGGGGGGGGGGGGGGGAAGAAGAGAGGGAGGAGGGTGAAACATAAATGTCTGCGAGAAAGAGGGAGGGAGATACTAAGGAAAAGTGAATGAGTGGAGAGAGTGAGTGAGGAAAAGGGTAAGGGGGGTGAGAGAGAAAGAGAGAGGGGTAAGAGGGACAACTGTTCATGTTGTAGATTTTCAGATTCCTAGAATATACATTTCAATATTTGATTTTATGGTACTATATACAATTGAAGTCGGAAGTTTACATACACCTTAACCAAATACATTTAAACTCAGTTTTTCACAATTCCTGACATTTAATCCTAGTAAAAAATCCCTTTCTTAGGTCAGTTAGGATCCCCACTTTATTTTAAGAATGTGAAATGTCAGAATAATAGTAGCGAATGATTAATTTCAGCTTTTATTTCTTTCATCACATTTCCAGTGGGTCAGAAGTTTATATACACTCAATTAATATTTGGTAGCATTGCCTTTAAATTGTTTAACTTGGGTCAAACGTTTTGGGTAGCCTTCCACAAGCTTCCCACAATAAGTTGGGTGAATTTTGGCCCATTCCTCATGACAGAGCTGGTTGGTGTAACTGAGTCAGGTTTGTGGGCCTCCTTTCTCGCACACGCTTTTTCAGTTCTGCCCACAAATTTTCTATAGGATTGAGGTCAGGGCTTTGTGTTGGCCAGTCCAATACCTTGACTTTGTTGTCCTTAAGCCATTTTGCCATAACTTTGGAAGTATGCTTGGGGTCATTGTCCATGTGACCAAGCTTCCTGACTGATGTCTTGAGATGTTGCTTCAATATATCCACATAATTTTCCCTCATCATGATGCCATCTATTTTGTGAAGTGCACCAGTCCCTCCTGCAGCAAAGGACCCCCACAACATGATGCTGCCACCCCCATGCTTCACGGTTGGGATGGTGTTCTTCGGCTTGCAAGCCTCCCCCTTTTCCTCCAAACATAACAATGGTCATTATGGCCAAACAGTTCTATTTTTGTTTCATCCAAAAAGTACGATCTTTGTCCCCATGTGCAGTTGCAAACCGTAGTCTGGCTTTTTTATGGCGGCTTCTTCCTTGCAGTGGTTTCTTCCTTGCTGAGTGGCCATTCAGGTTATGTTGATATAGGACTCATTTTACTGTGGATATAGATACTTTTGTACCCGTTTCCTCCAGCATCTTCACAAGGTCCTTTCCTGTTGTTCTGGGATTGATTTGCACTTTTCGCACCAAAGTACGTTCATCTCTAGGAGACAGAACGCGTCTCCTTCCTGATCGGTATGATGGCTGCGTGGTCCCATGGTGTTTATACTTGCATACTATTGTTTGTACAGATGAACGTGTTACCTTCAGGCGTTTGGAAATTTTTTCTGAGGTCTCGGCTGATTTCTTTTGATTTTCCCATGATGTCAAGCAAAGAGGCACTGAGTTTGAAGGTAGGCCGCTTGAAATACATCCACAGGTACACCTCCAATTGACTCAAATTATGGCAATTAGCATATCAGAAGCTTCTAAGCCATGACATCAATTTTCTGATGTTCCAAGCTGTTTAAAGGCACAGTCAACTTTAGATGTATGTAAACTTCTGACCACTGGAATTGTGATACAGTGAATTATAAGTGAAATAATCTGTTCTGTAAACAATTGTTGGAAAAATGACTGATGTCATGCACAAAGTAGATGTCCTAACCGACTTGCCAAAACTATAGTTGTGTAACAGAAAATTTGTGGAGTAGTTGAAAACTAGTTTTAATGACTCCCAACCTAAGTGTATGTAAACTTCCGACTCAACTGTATTAATACCATAACATAATCTGTACAACATAAATCACAATAAAGCCTCCCTTAAAGACAGTTGTCTTTATATAAGCCTTTAATGGTGTATATCAGGGATCTCCAACTGGCGGCCCACCAGTTATTATAAATCATGTCCGGCCCCCGACCATCCGCTCAAGTAAAAATCGGCATGTGGCTGAATCTGTTGATGACCCCTGGTGTATATGGTGAAACAGGTTCTCATTTGTTGCAATTTTCAGAAATTGGGCGGAGTAGGAGCGGTGCAAATGTTTGTAACTTGAAAGGAAGTTGACTTTAAGAGACAGCGGTAAGTGAATTTAGCTGATCACATTCTACATTCAGGTCAATGTCACGCTGTTGATTCAGATGTGGTTTATCTCATTATAGTCATTATTTCATTATCAATAGTGATCATATCAGCAGACCAAAAACAGAATCAAAGATGCATATGATTACATTTATATAAATCAGGTGTAAGGACCATGAAAATCGCAGAACGACAACACAACACAACATCTGAAAGAAGTCAGATCCTCTGAGGGAGAAATAACCATATAAGCAAATAACTAATAGATTTCAAAGCTAAAAAAATAGCAGTAAAAGTAATTAGAAGCAGAAAATTCCTCTAATGGTTTGTCTACAAACAACATTTTGCCTTAGTCTAAATTCAGCAGAGGTAAACTGTTTTTTTGCAGTGGCTGATTGAGCTGTATTTGCCTACTTGTCCGGATATGAGGGATTTGAGGCTTGTCTTGGCTACACTGGGGTTTCATCCACACAGCAGGAAGAAGATAAAAAGAGCAGCTTTGGAGGGAGGAAAAATCACAGCGCATTAAAACCACATCTAATGGGGGATGCAGCAGCTTAGGATAGCCAAGACGATTAAGGGGTCAATGGTCGTACCGCAGGTGGAACGTACCGGATGCTTCTCACCTTGGCCCAATGGAGACAGTGCCAAAACACGTCTCTCAAAACCACAAACACATAGACGGTAAACATACTGAAGGTCAATCACAGGAGGTTGGTGGAACCTTAATTGGGGAGGATGGGCTCGTGTTACTGGCTGGAGTGGAATTAGTGGAATGGTATCAAATACATCAAACACATGGTTTCCATGCATTTTATACCATTCCATTTGCTCAGTTCCAGCCATTATTATGAGCCATCCTCCCCTCAGCAGCCTCCACTGAGGTCAATGCAAACTTAGATAATGACAATCAAACACAGCCGTACAGTCAACAGATCTCAATGTATTCAGTGATGCTCAGAAAATTCCCCATCATACGATTCAAATCAGTTTATGCTCAGAGCATCTTTCAACTGAGCACTGCTTGCCTCAAACAGCTTGCAGCCTTTAAGCAATTGAATATTGTGCACTGAAATGTCTTTCAAATCCTCTAAGAGAGAGTGGCATGAAGTTTTGTGGGAACAGAAGATCAGAATGGAGGAAGGGGGTTAGAACTAAAGCCATCACTATGGAGCCATCAGTGGATGGACAGACAGACGAACACTCCGTTATTTTGATTGTGGATCACACAAGGAAATAATAGTCGTGTCCCAGACTGACTAGGTAAGGCGCCTGCGGAGTTGCCACCTCCCCTCGCATGCTGCCTGCCTAAGGTCAAAAGACTACAGTAGCCACAAGGGTGTTGACAACCAAAACAACCATTACTGCAGTTGTTTAAATTAACATAGCAGTCAACCTATTTTCTGTAGTCTCAAAATTATTCAATGTTTTATTTAATGTAATACAGTTTATTTATAAATAAGTTGACTCACCTGGATGCACATGTATCAACTTTGAAATGTGGTTTTCTTTGTGTCTAGGCTAATGTGGCTTTTAGCACCTGAGCACATGGCACTTGGTAGACTAATAGCCTGCAATTCACACCTCCAATTTAGATGCCGATAATTAGAACTGTATAACTCTCAGTGCTCGGCCCCTCTTTCCCACCAAACATTCCTTTGTTAATTGATCATCTTTGCTGCGTGAGCTAGGTAGTGGAGACCAACTTCAGTGCTGCGCAATTCGTGGCCATTTCGTCGAAGCAGGCGGTGACTACTCAGAGAGGAAGAGGCAAAGCGAGAGGTTTGACTCTTGCCAAAATCTGTCCAATATGTTTCTATGGGCTTAATTTGGACCTAAGCCTGTCATCTGCCTTCCCAACGACTCCCATTGTTAGGGTGGAGACATGAATGTGCATCTCGTAATTATATCCAGATTTCTGCCACTGTGATACTTTGTTGTCTATGAACCCAGCGTGAACAGGCAGAGTTCACCCATTGGTTGTTGCGGTAAAAAAAATGCCACGTTAGCTACCGTCAGCGACTCGACCGCGATACAGCTGCCCAGTTGGAAGCATCTCAGGTGCCCAGTTTATTAGGTACACCACCCCGTTCACTCCTTAGCTTGCTATATAAAGCAGGCAGACAGGCATCAAGGCATCCAGTTACTGTTCGATTGACCTAAGCAACTTGAGCTTGATATGATCGTCGGTGCCAGGTGCGCCGGTTCCAGTATCTCAGAAACGGCCGGCCTTCTGGACTTTTCACGCACGACTGTGTCTAGGGTTTATCGAGAATCGTGTGACAAACAAAAACCTCCAGTCAGCGGTAGTCCTGTGGGCGAAAACAACTCATTGATGAGAGGTCTAAGGAGAATAGCAAGAATCGTGCAAGCTAACAGGTAGACCACAAACAGGCAAATAATGTTGCAGTACAACAGTGGTGTGCAGAACGGCATCTCGGGATGCACAACAAATCTGCCCAATTAGCTGATTCGCTTTCCATACACCCACTCCTTTTGACACCCACTCACCCATACTACGGTCGCCATATAGGGCTGCAGTTACCCATACTTGGGACAGATTAAGGTTGGGTATTTGCTCATGCTGCTATCACACATTATTGAGGCCTGAGTTAGGTCAGTGCTCTGACTTGTTGATTTCAGACCAGTTTGCTACTCTTTGTCCTTTTTATTATTTTGTAAATTTTGTAAGTACTTTGGCACCTATTTTGGCACCTTTGTAAATAAAAGCCCATGCCTGACACTTCGGGAAGAAATTACCTCACAATATAACGGCAGTATCTATAGACGGCAGGATCTGTATTTTAAAGTACCTAATTGAAACAATAACAATAATAACCCTGTCTCTGTTTTGGTAAAAAGCTTATGGATGGGCCTCTCAAATTCATAGACAGATCTATGGATGGAAGGACTGACCACCGATTATATCAAAAGTATCATTTAAACCATGTTTTGAGGCTATAGACTGTTTGTTTACATTTGCATTGTTTACAAGCATTGGAGTAAAAAAGGCGTATATTTTGGTTCAGATGGGGTAATACAGTTTAACTAAGCTCATGAGGCGTTTCTAAGTTATATTCTTCAAGAATAAAAGGGTATATATTATTAATTTAAAAATGTATGTAGCTAAGGATTCTAGCTGTAAGGTTACTCTGTTACCCTAGCTATCAGTAGATACACCTGTACTTGACTGGCTTGTGCTGAAATACTTAAAACGTTAAGAAAATAACCTGCGAAAAGTCACTTTAAGAAACAACATTTCCTGTCAAATGTAATTTGTTTTTCACTGCCCAGGGCAAAGACTTAAACAGTGAACAAAACCCAGAGGTAAACCAGCCAAGGGTTGAGTGTCTGACTGAAGTGGGATCATAGGGTAGGCAGTATGGTGTTCTGGTTGGAGGCTGAAGTCTAGAAGCCTGCAGGGAGTCAGAAACACTGAAACACTGGCAGCAGGTTTCTACCCGTCACTTTTTCTCTACATGATACACAGAGAAGATGTTCTGGTCTGTATAGCCAGTGGTGACTCTCTAAACATCTCCCTGTATCAATAAGGTCCTCTCTGTCTGATGTCCCCGGTCGGAGGCTCTGACTCTGAGCGATCTCACCAAGCCAAAGACCTGCTTTATCAAGCAACCGATTTAACAAGACATCTCCTTTCATGCTTGTTGGCTTCTCAAGCAGTAATGGATTTTCTCAATGAGTCTCTCTTTCTTTTCTCCAGGTTTCACACTTTTTTCTGCCTGGGGAGCTGGGCTCCACTCCAGGTCAAATCCTCTGCCATTGACTTTGATTTCCTGAGGTAAGTGATCCGTCGCTCCAGGCCTGACCAGCACCGCCTGAAATCTGGCCTCACTTTGGCTCCCCATGCCTGATATTGTACACTCTAATGCAAAGTGAAGTAGCACATCTAAATAGCCTGTCAATCCCCTCCCCTCCGCTCTTCGATGCTAATTGTTAACATGTGTAACACTTTTACGTTTGGGTTAACATTTTATGTTTGCTTTTTTACATCAATATCTGTGGTCATTATTGTTCATAGCGGTCTATTGTATTCTGACGAGAGTAAATGTCTTTGTATTGGTTGCCAAGCACTGGTCGTACAGGCGCAGCTATCGAGGTTTAGCGGAGAAAGTGTGTAGACCATAACGGGCAATAGTACTCCTGTTTGCTTAGTTGTCCCTGCACTACATATATTTCTGATACCACAGGCAAAGCAATTCGATCTTGTCCATAGGAGTAAACTGGTAGGCAAAGCTACACAAAGGTTTATCAAACCAGACCTGACTAAATCCAGGTAACTAGGGGAATACAGCAGTAACTCAAATTAATAATAAAGACCTTGTCGTAGGGATGAGGTCAATATCCCTTTTCCATGGCCGTACCCCTGCCCTCAATACCCAACCACCCTCTGGCTGTCTTCAACATCCTCACACGGTCCTGAAGCGCCAAGGTCGCATTACTGAAAAGGCCTGCTGCAGAAGTGTTTTAGGGAGCGTTTGACAGTGATGAGGGGTGGTCGTTTGACCGCGGACCCGTGGCGGATACAGGCAATGAGGCAGTGATCGCTGAGATCTTGATTGAAGACAGCAGAGGTGTATTTGGAGGGCAGGTTGGTCAGGATAATGTCTATTAGGGTGCCCCTGTTTACGGATTTAGGGTTGTACCTGGTGGGTTCCTTGATGATTTGTGTGAGATTGAGGGCTTCAAGCTTGGATACCACACACTTCTAAATCTAGGGTGACATTGACCTACAGTATGCCAAACAATAGGACCTATGCCACAATAAACACAATATTGATGTAAAAGCAAACATAAATGTAACCAAACGTAAAGTGTTACACATGTGTACTGTTCTGTATTTGTTTGTCAAAATAAATGAGAGTTGTGAAGTAAATTGAGAAGTTTGTGAAAAAAGTA
>NW_019943437.1:30760-34366 GCF_002910315.2 Salvelinus sp. IW2-2015 | reverse complement strand
ACCTCTTCTCTCTCTCTCTCTCTCTCTCTCTCTCTCTCTCTCTCTCTCTCTTCTCTCTCTCTCTTCTCTCTCTCTCTCTCTCTCTCTCTCTCTCTCTCTCTCTCTCTCTCTTTGGGTTTCCAAACTCCCCAGCTGGGACTCATTTCAGTATGCTAGGGAATGTAATGATACAGTGATATTAAGGGGTATTAAACTAGTTGATGACATTTTGGTCACATTAATGAAGAGTGGCACTGCGTATGGGAGAAGGGGGGTGAGAGGCGGGAAAGTAAATGAGAGTTGTGAAGTAAATGAGAGTTGTGAAGTAAATGAGAGTTGTGAAGTAAATGAGAGTTGTGAAGTAAATGAGAGTTGTGAAGTACCGGGCCTTCAGAAAGTATTTACATCCCTTGACTTTTTCCACATTTTGTTGTGTTTCAGCCTGAATTGAAAATTGATTAAATTACAACAACAAAAATGTCACTGGCCTACATACAATACCCCATAATTGTCACGGCTGTTGAAAGGAGAGGACCAAGATGCAGCGTGGTGAGCGTACATTTTCTTTTATTAGTGAAAAAGACGCCGAACAAAACAATAAACACTACAAAAACAAACCGTGAAGCTCAAAGGCAAAGTGCCCTAAACAAAGTCAACCTCCCACATAGACAGGTGGAAAAATGGGCTACCTAAGTATGGTTCTTAATCAGAGACAACGATAGACAGCTGCCTCTGATTGAGAACCACACCCGGCCAAACACAAAGAAATAGAAAACATATAAATAGAGAAACTAGAATGCCCACCCTAGTCACACCCTGGCCTAACCAAAATAGAGAATAAAAACCTCTCTATGGCCAGGGCGTGACAGTACCCCCCTCCCCCAAAGGTGCGGACTCTGGCCGCAAAACCTGACTCTAAAGGAGAGGGTCTGGTTGGGCTTCCTTTACGGCGGCGGCTCTGGTGCGGGACGTAGACCCCCCTCCGCCTCTGGCTCCCCCCACTTTGGTGGCGCCTCTGGTGCGGAGACCCTCGCCGCCGGCCCCAGACTGGGGACCCTCGTCGCGGGCCCCGGACTGGGGACCCTTGTAGCTGGCCCCGGACTGGGGACCCTCGTAGCGGGCCCCGGACTGGGGACCCTCATTGCGGGTCCCCCTCTGCCTCTGGCTCCCCCCACTTTGGTGGCGCCTCTGGTGCGGAGACCCTCACCACCGACCCCGGACTGGGGACCCTCGTAGCGGGCCTTCGTGCCATGACTCCTCACTGGAGGCTTTGTGTCATGGATCATCACTGGAGGCTTCTTGCCATGGATCATCACTGGAGGCTTCATGCCATGGATCATCACTGGAGGCTTCTTGCCATGGATCATCACTGGAGGCTTCTTGCCATGAATCATCACTGGAGGCTTTGGTGCCATGGATCATCACTGGAGGCTTTCTTGCCATGGCATCACTGGGCCTCACTGGCATCATGTTGGCTCTGCTGGAGTCATACGGAGGCTTGCTATGGTCACTGGAGCTTGCTTGCCAATCTATGGAGTTCGTGCTCCATAGGTCATTCACTTGGAGGCTTCGCATGTCGGAACTCGATGGATGATCACGGATGCTTCGTGCCATGGATCATCACTGGACGGTTCGTGCCATGTCGAGTCATCACGAGGGAGGATACATATGGGCAGTCTGTGCTACGTTTGACTGCCACAGTGGGCTCAACCAGGCTGGGAGACAACACAGGAGGATTAATTCTAGGCGGCAAGGACAGGACTCTCTATGCCACGGGCGTGAAATAATGTCAAAAGTGGATTTATGTTTTTCAAAAGTTGTACAAATTAATTAAAAATGAAAAATCTGGAAAGTCGTCTGTTTAAAGTCACTAGATAGGTCATTGCAACCCGACTTTGTGATGGCAAAGCCTAAAATAAGTTCGAGGATCGTTAAATCAAGTTGCTCTCCTAGACGACAGCAGTCCATCATAAAATGTCTTACATCATCTCTGCCCTACATATACAATTATGTGTAAGCCGCTCCCTCATGATTCGGAGGGATAGATCCCCCTTTAGGAATTTCAAAAGACACATGATTCAACCAACAGACCAGGGACGGTTTTCCAATGCCTCGCAAAGAAGGGCACCAATTGAATATCCTTTGAGCATGGTGAAGTTATTAATACACACTTTTTGGATGTGTATCAAACAACCCAGCCATACAAAGATACCAGGCGTACTTCCTCACTAAACTCAGTGCTAGAGAGGAGAAAACCGCTCAGGGATTTCACCATGAGGCCAATGGGACTTTGAAAGCAGTTACAGAGTTTAATGGCTATGAGGAGATGGGAGAAAACTGTTGTTTGATTGCAAATATGCAGACGGAGTCCAAAAAGAGAACACACAGAAGGCTGTTGTTGAAACACCTGTCTCCGATTATATCTTCAAACTAAGGGCAACCATTCATGGCATCTGTGACAGAGAGGGAGAAGTGTACATCCATGTATACGGTAAATAGTCCTAGCTAGCTACATTTTTAGATGTTACACGTTTCTTAATTTGTCCATTTCATTTCAAGTTAAAGTGTATCTGTTGCTAGCTAGCTAATGCTACTGGCTGGCTCACTATCCTAACCCATTACATGTATGATCTGTGTAGTAATTATTTGTACCTCAGATCCATTGCATCGCTAGTTTATCTATGTTAGTTAGCTAACATTGAACCAGGTTTGATTAGGCTACCTGCAGATTTGTCATGCAGGGCAGTCATGGTTATGAGTTGGATTAAATGGTTTAATTGGTTTAGCTCGCAGCTAGCTCACATGTCTAAACAAAAGACTCCACTATCAAGTACACATTTCAATAGACGATGCTGGAATGTGGTTGCTAGTAAGAAAACCGCTCCAATATGTGTACCGAAACGTTTCAAGGGCCATTTTCTCAAAAGTGATTTACTAAGTTTATCACTTTCAAAACCAGAATTACTTCCCATTGTTCTCAACTGTAGTGTATGATATTACATTTCTAGCTCTGAGTCTCTACTTTTTATCCAATGTACAAAAATACACCATTTCAAATTCTGGTACATTTCTTGGATATATATTTTTGGTCTTTGGTCCACAGACTATCTATACTAATACCAAGCATATCGCTACTGAAACACTAACCTCTCATCTTGTTTTTTCTCATGGGTACTAACTGTAAACTGACAGATATTTTACTTCACCATTCCTATTCTACAAACATGAATCACTTTTGCAGAGGCATTAGTTAAAACTCTTAATAACGTT
Source organism: Salvelinus sp. IW2-2015 (assembly GCF_002910315.2). Lineage (NCBI taxonomy): Eukaryota > Metazoa > Chordata > Actinopteri > Salmoniformes > Salmonidae > Salvelinus > Salvelinus sp. IW2-2015. Next base: position 31,117 of record NW_019943437.1, on the reverse strand, counting down.
ATTAGACAAATCCCTCCATCACCCTCTCTCACTGAAAGCAATGGCAGCAATGGCAACATGCCAAAGCCCATGTACAATTCATCTCTTTTAAATAAAGATCCTGGCTCAGGAGTTCACAGGCACAGAGATTGTTTTCAAGACTTCTCCTGCCTGAAGCCTTAAAGACTTTCATTGCCTAGTCATTTAGTTTTAATCGTTCTTACCTCCTTTGACACGACATGTATGTAGGTGGGCTTCGCTGATCAATGCCAGTGACGCAAACTTCAAATAGTTTACCGTACTGTCTCTCTACTCCATCTTCCATGCAAATGTATGGGTGAAAATAAATGTGACTGTACAGAAAGTGAATATTTTCTC
>NW_019943437.1:15753-29312 GCF_002910315.2 Salvelinus sp. IW2-2015 | reverse complement strand
AAAAAGAAGGGAGAGATGTAAAAGTCTCCGAATGAAACCACAAAGTAAGTCCTCAATAGACCACAAAAGGAAGTCCTCATAGACCACAATAAGTCCTATAGACCACAAAGGAAGTCCTCATAGACCAAATAAGTCCTCATAGACAAAAGTAAGTCCATAGACCACAAAGTAAGTCTTCATGACCACAAAGTAAGTCTCATAGACCAACAAAGAAGTCCTCATAGACCACAAGGAAGTCCTCATAAACCACAAAGCTTACAGGTGCATTTCTCAGTGAGGAAAATGGCCAATTCCCCAACAGGTATTCAGCAGGAATGGGAATAGATCGTAAAGTGATCCATCCCAGTCAGGCAGCTCTGCTCAGAGAAAGCCATCCGTCTGGTTCTCTGTTGGAGGCCTTCTCTCCTGTAGTTATCTAGTAATGATTCCTGGGCAACGATTCTATTCCATAACCATGTATGTGTCCCGAATGGGACCTTACATTCCCTCTATAGTGCACTAGTCTTGACCAGGGCCCATAGGGTAGTGCACTAAATAGGGAATCAGGTGCCATTTGGGACACGGACCCATGTGATATGGCAACAGACCCAGGGTCCTGTAGGTCAGTTAGACAACACATGTAGCAGTCATTCACCCTCTGGGGAACATAATGATTTATCCATCGAGGCCAAATACCTTAGAGATGATTGACTAGTTTAGGAAACAAATCTGGATTTTCTTCAAGTATTTGTTTGTTTTTTATTATTTATTGTGCTTTTGACAATAACACCATACACAAACCGGATGCGCGCCATCGGGCAAATTAGATTTTGTCCCTCCACGCCAAACGCCATCACGACACACAGTTGAAATATCAAAACAAACTCTGAACAATTTATTAATTTGGGGACAGGTCGAAAAGATTAACATTTATGGCAATTTAGCTAGCCAGCTTTGCAGTTGCTAGCTAATTTTGTCTCCTGGGGATATAAACGTTGTTATTTTACCTGAAAATGCAAGAAATGTTCTACTCGACAATTAATCACACATAAAACACTCAACCGAATCACTTCTAGTCATCTCTCCTCATTCCAGGCTTTTTCTTCTTTGGACTTATATAGGCGATTGGCATCTAACTTTCATAGGTGTATTACCATGACCGACCTGCCTCTGTTCATCTTTCAATCACCCACGTGGGTATAACCATTGAGGAGATGGCACGTGGGTATCTGCTTCTAAAACCAATGAGGAGATGGGAGAGGCAGGACTTGATCCACGTTCAGCGTCACAAATAGAACTGACTTCTATTTTAGCGCTTGGCAACGCAGACGCTCGTTGGCGCTAATTGAATGATTGAATACATGTATTGTGTACCATTTATTTTTTCAAGCGCTCTCGCGGCATCGGTTGTGGTGCAGCATGTCCTGGGTGTTATTTGGTTCAGCTCCATGTGATGTAACCTATAGATAACCCCTGTCTGGGTGTTATTGGTTAGCTCCATGTGATGTAACCTATAGATAACCCTGTCTGGGTGTTTATGGTCAGCTCCATGTGATGTAACCTATAGATAACCCTGTCTGGGTGTTAGTTGGCCAGCTCCATGTGATGTAACCTATAGATAACCCTGTCTGGGTGTTATTGGTTTATTTGTCACGTGCTCCGAATACAACAGTGAAATGTGAAATGCTTTCTTACAGGCTCTAACCAACAGTGCAAAAAAAGGTATTAGGTGAACAATAGGTAAGTAAAGAAATTTAAACAACAGTAAAAAGACAGTGAATAAAATGTTATAAAAATGGCTATATATAGTAGAGAGGCTATAAAAGTAGCGAGGCTACATACAGACACCGGTTAGTCAGGCTGATTGAGGTAGTATGTACATGTAGATGTATGTAGATATGGTTAAAGTGACTATGCATATATGATGAACAGAGAGTAGCAGTAGCGTAAAGAGAGGGGTTGGCGGGTGGTGGGACACAATGCAGATAGCCCGGTTAGCCAATGTGCGGGAGCACTGGTTGCTCGGGCCAACTGAGGTAGTATGTACATGAATATATAGTTAAAGTGACTGATAGAGGTGGTGMAGAAACGGCTCCATTCTGATGAGATTTAGCTGTCTATCAAAACCTCCCTTTGTTCAAATGAGTCCTATTTGTGATTTAAATTATTTTTTTACATTTTTCGTTTAATATTATTGTGAAATGTTTTTAGGATTTTTTTCCCATCAACCCTCGTGCCACAAAACAATGTCGCAGAAACTATTCCCAAATGAATATATTTGAGGCTGTCTCTGCGTCCTACCACTTGTCAATGTCAGAGAGGAGCTCGTCTTCTCATCTATTTATGGAGGCCAGGTGCTGTATTCAAAGTTTAATGTGTCTTCTTCCTGCTTGAATGATATCTGCTTCATTTACCTGGCGACTTCCAGTTCCATTCACGTTGAGGTAAATGTTATGTAATTAAGATTTGACTTTACGTAAATAAACTTGACGTGACTGACAATGTTTCGACAAAGATACTTGTAATGACAATGATTTTAAAAAATTCTGCAGAAACTCTGACTGTATTTTGAGATAACTTACATGCTCTGAATATAAATATATTTTGCTCACTTGATTACATTTCTTTTTGGGAAAATAAACAGCGAAACAACTGTACAATATGCTCTCTTTCTCTGAAAGCAATTGTCCACACAGACAAGCTTTGTTGTATAATGTCTGAGTCAGCTTCTTGTCTATGTAACGTGTAAGATGTCACCCTACATAGTGAACTACTATTTAACAATAAACAACCAGATCCACAATAAAGCTACATGTCCATAAGGCTGTCGTAATTCACAGCTCCCGAGTGGTACAGCGGTTTAAGGTACTGCATCACAGTGCAAGAGGTGTCACTGCAGTCCCTGGTTCAAATCCAGGCTGCATCACATCTGGCTGTAATTGGAAGTCCCATAGGGCGGTGCACAATTGGCCCAGCGTCGTCCGTATTTTGGCCGGGGTAGGGCGTCATTGTAAATAAGAATTTGTTCTTAACTGACTTGCCTAGTTAAAGAAAGGTTAATAAAAAAATAAAAAAAACATTTTTATTTTTTTCAACTGGGCTGGGAGTTTAAAAATATAAGAGATTAATAATTGTGTTAGTTCTAAAGTCAATCTCATTCTTATGGGTCTTACTTCCCTCTGAAATCAGCTGTATAAAGGTGGGTGTCATCAGTCATGAAATACGTTTATCTCCTCAGATATTAGCTTTATTAGGTGGAATACGGTTATTCTCATCAGATATTAGCTTTATTAGGTGGAATAACGGTTATTCTCATCAGATATTAGCTTTATTAGGTGAATACGGTTATTCTCATAGATATTAGCTTTATTAGGTGGATACGGTTATTCTCATCAGATATTAGCTTTATTAGGTGGAATACGGTTATTCTCATAGATATTAGCTTATTAGGTGGAATACGGTTATTCTCATCAGATATTAGCTTGTTCCCTCTTCTAGCAGTAATCAGTGTCTCTCAGTCTGTTTGACTCTCTCTCCCCATGCAGACGATGTCTTTGTTTCTGGGTTAATCCCAGCCCTTTTTTGAGGTCTCCACATACGCTTTCCTCCGCAGCTGTCCATAATTCTAGTTGTATATGTGTCAGCTTTTTAATAGTCCTGTTAAGCCTTGCCCAACGAGGCTGGACTTGATTTGTTGTTTCTCTGCTAGTTGGCTCCCAGGAGTACAGGCTCATTGATTTCATAGGCTGTGAGGAATCATTAATGCCCTGCTCCTCGAGCCGTTTAAACAGGATAATGGGACACTCTGTGGAAGGTAAATAAAAACAGGTCTTCTGAGCAGAGGACAGACACTCTTCTTTTTCTGTTGTCCCTTATTTCTCTCCTTTAAACTGGGAGATAATACATGTTTGGTTACAGTCCAGACTCCAGAACCTTCAGACTCTTCGGGTCAACAAAGCTCCAATTAAAACAGCATTGTGGGAAAACTGAGCTCCATTCCAGAAATTAGTATTTTGCAGTCGATGGGCTTCTCTCTCTCATTATAACGTTACCACCTACCGATCCACCCAGTCGATGGGCTCTCTCTTCTCATTACAACGTTACCACCTACCGATCCACCCAGTCGATGGGCTCTCTCTCTCATTACAACGTTACCACCTACCGATCCACCCGTCGATGGGCTCTCTCTCTCATTACAACGTTACCACCTACCGATCCACCCAGTCGATGGTCTCTCTCTCTCTCATTACAACGTTACCACCTACCGATCCACCCAGTCGATGGGCTCTCTCTCTCATTACAACGTTACCACCTACCGATCCACCAGTCGATGGGCTTCTCTCTCTCATTACAACGTTACCACCTACCGATCCACCCAGTCGATGGGCTCTCTCTCTCATTACAACGTTAACCCTACCGATCCCACCAGTCGATGGGCTCTCTCTCTCTCATTACAACGTTACCACCTACCGATCCACCCAGTCGATGGGCTTCTCTCTCATTACAACGTTACCACCTACCGATCCACCCAGTCGATGGGCTCTCTCTCTCTCATTACAACGTTACCACCTACCGATCACCCAGTCGATGGGCTCTCTCTCTCATTACAAAGTTACCACCTACCGATCCACCCAGTCGATGGGCTCTCTCTCTCTCATTACAACGTTACCACCTACCCATCACCCAGTCGCTGGGCTTCTCTCTCATTACAACGTTACCACTACGATCCACCCAGTCGATGGGCTCTCTCTCTCTCATTACAACGTTACACACTCCCCATCCCCAGTCGATGGGCTCTCTCTCCTCATTACACACGTTACCACCTACCCATCCACCCAGTCGATGGGTCTCTCTCTCTCATTACAACGTTCCACCTACCGATCCACCCAGTCGATGGGTCTCTCTCTCTCATTACAACGTTACCACCTACCCATCCACCCAGTCGATGGGCTCTCTCTCTCTCATTACAACGTTACCACCTACCGATCCACCCAGTCGATGGGCTCTCTCTCTCTCATTACAACGTTACCACCTACCGATCCACCCAGTCGATGGGCTCTCTCTCTCATTACAATGTTACCACCTACCGATCCACCAGTCGATGGACTCTCTCTCATTACAACGTTACACCTACCGATCCACCCAGTCGATGGGCTCTCTCTCTCTCATTACAAGTTACCACCTACCGATCCAACCAGTCGATGGGCTCTCTCTCTCTCATTACAACGTTACCACCTACACCATCCCAGTCGATGGGCTCTCTCTCTCTCATACACACGTTACCACCTACCGATCACCCAGTCGATGGGCTTCTCTCTCTCATTACAACGTTACCACCTACCGATCCAACCAGTCGATGGGCTCTCTCTCTCATTACAACGTTACCACCTACCGATCCACCCAGTCGATGGGCTCTTTCTCTCATTACAACGTTATCACCTACCGATCCAACCAGTCGATGGGCTCTCTCTCTCTCATTACAACGTTACCACCTACCGATCCACCCAGTCGATGGGCTCTCTCTCTCTCATTACAACGTTACCACCTACCGATCCACCAGTCGATGGGCTCTCTCTCTCATTACAACGTTACCACCTACCGATCCACCAGTCGATGGGTCTCTCTCTCTCATTACAACGTTACCACCTACCGATCCACCCAGTCGATGGGCTCTCTCTCTCTCTCATTACAACGTTACACCTACCGATCCACCCAGTCGATGGGCTCTCTCTCTCATTACAACGTTACCACCTACCGATCCACCCGTCGATGGGCTCTCTCTCTCATTACAACGTTACCACCTACCGATCCACCCAGTCGATGGGTCTCTCTCTCTCATTACAACGTTACCACTACCCATCCACCCCCGGCACCTCTATTGCGCTCAGCTCTCACCCAGCGTTAAGTTTAAAAAATGTTTATAAAAAACATAACCTTTATTTAACTAGGCAAGTAAGTTCAGAACAAACTATTATTAACAATGAAGGCCTATCGGGGAACAGAGGTTAAACTGCCTGTTCAGGGGCAGAACGACAGATCTGTACCTTGTCAGCTCAGGGATTCGATCCAGCAACCTTTTGGTTATTGGCCCAACGCCCTAACCACTAGGCTACCTGCCACCCCTCACTGTTATGAGAGGACGGGAGACAGATGCTGGAATCACATTCTAAACTAATCTCTGTATCAACAGGAGAGTTATGAGAGGACGGGAGACAGATGCTGGTTTCACATGCTAAACTAATCTCTGTATCAACAGGAGAGTTATGAGAGGACGGGAGACAGATGCTGGTTTCACATGCTAAACTAATCTCTGTATCAACAGGAGAGTTATGAGAGGAGGGGAGACAGATGCTGGAATCACATGCTAAACTAATCTCTGTATCAACAGGAGAGTAAATAAATAAACCAGTATATAGATGGATACCAATAACGTTGTGTTGAAACCCACAGTGATGGTTCTAAATGCCAGAGTAACTAGAGTAAAACAGTAACACACGTGAACCGAGAATAAGTTGAGAGACATTGCAACCTCTATGCATGCATCCTGTTGTCTACATGAAGGTGATGATCCTCTTACCCYGTTACGTGAGGTGATTAAACCCCATTTGCGTTCCACAGGGTCATTAGATGTGCTATAGATAATAGTACCCTAATGATCCTGTTGACACAACATTTTCTCTCCGTGTTTACACCCTACTCCCTTTGATAATGGTCTCATAATGGTCCTGTCMCACCACTCTGACATGCTTCAATGTATCTCTGTAATAATGTGGTGAGGAAGCAGCGTGATATGGTGCTATTATTGTCATCCAGCGGCAGCAATGAGGCYRATCCCAAATGGCACCTGTACAGATGTAGGATCTTAATTTGATCKCCATGTTGCAGGAGAACTTTTCTGCAATACAGGAAATGTCAAATGTGTTATTTGAGGATTTAAAAAGGATTCTGAAGTTTGTCATTTTCACTTCCAAATTTCAACAACAAAAAAAAATACTACAAAAATGTCCATTAATTATAATGTACATAATAATTCACATTTCCTATGGCTGCAGAAATATTTGACTGCTGCAGCAAAGTGGCTCAAATTAAGATCCTACATCTGTATTCATGTTTCTGTATTATATGCAGTCCTTATTACCAGGCCCATAAGGGTGTGCTGTAGGGAACAGGGTGACATTTGGGATACATCCAATCTAGTGTTAATGAGTATTGATTTAGATCAGGATTCAACTCTATCCTATCATATCTTATCATATCTCATCTCCTCTCATATCTCCTCTATAAATGGTACCTCTAAGTGTCGTTTTTGTGGCTCCATCCAGTCTGTGGGGTTAACAATGTTTTAATAATACATCTGGACCTACAGCAGATGAATGCATCAACTTGTTAACATTGTCCTGCATCCAAGTGTCTGTGTGTGCGTGCTCCGGCTTCCCGTGCAATCCGTGCGTGCGTGCGTGTGTGTGTGCACACGTGTAGTGTGTGTGTGTGTGTTGTGTGTGTGGTGACTGTTGTGTGGTGGACTGTGTGTGGACTGTGTGGTGTGTGACTGGTGTGTGATTGGATGAGTGTGTGTGTGACTGTGTGTGTGTGTGTGTGTATCCTATGCTGTGTTCGTGTGGGTGGTCAAAGGGGTAAAATCATTATAAATAAATGACTAAATAAAAAGGTAAAGATTGATGCTTGCACATTAAAGGCCTCTCTCAGTCAACAGTTGTGGACAGCCTTTACCGCTCCTCCAGACAGAGGGCTATTGAGTCAACGGTGGACAGCCTTTACGCTCCTCAGACAAGCGGGCTATGAAGTCAACGGTGTGAAGCCTTTACCGGCTCCTCAGACAGAGGGCTATGACGTCACGGTATGCTGACACGCCTTTACCGCTGCCTCAGACAGGGGGCTATGAGTCAACGGTTTGTGACAGCCTTTACCGCTCCTCAGACAGAGGCTATGAGTCAACGGTGTGACAGCCTTTACCGCTCCTCGACAGGAGGGCTATGAGTCAACGGTTGTGACAGCCTTTACCGCCTACAGACAGAGGGCTATGAGTCAACGCGTTGGAAGCCTTTACACGGCTCCTCAGACAGAGGGCTATGAGTCAAACGGTGTGACCAGCCTTACCGCTCCTCAGACAGAGGGTATGAGTCAACCCGACGAGGTGCCTCATCAAAAAAACGCTTTGACACAGGAAATCTGGGCTGTGGTGATACCTACTTGATTAACACCATGTAAGGATGGAGTCTCTCTGTGTGATACCTACTGATTACAACATGTACGGATGGGAGTCTCTCTGTGTGATACCTACTGATTTACACATGTTAAGGATGGGAGTCTCTCTGTGTAGAGACCTACTGATTACAACATGTAGGATGGGGAGTCTCTCTGTGTGATACCTACTGATTACAACATGTAGGATGGGAGTCTCTCTGTGTGATACCTATGATTACAACATGTAAGGATGGGAGTCTCTCTGTGTGATACCTACTGATTCACAACATGTAAGGATGGGAGTCTCTCTGTGTGATACCTACTGATTACAACATGTAAGGATGGGATCTCTCTGTGTGATACCTACTGATTACAACATGTAAGGATGGGGTCTCTCTGTGTAATACCTACTGATTACAACATGTGAGGATGGAGTCTCTCTGTGTGATACCTACTGATTACAACATGTAGGATGGGAGTCTCTCTGTGTAATACCTACTGATTACAACATGTAAGGATGGGAGTCTCTCTGTGTGATACTACTGATTACAACATGAAGGATGGGAGTCTCTCTGTGTGATACCTTACTGATTACAACATGTAAGGATGGTAGTCCTCTCTTGTGTGATACTACTGATTACAACATGGAGGATGGGAGTCTCTCTGTGGATACCTACTGATTACAACATGTAAGATGGGAGTCCTGCTCTGTGTATACCTACTGATTACAACATGTAGGATTGGAGTCTCTCTGTGTGAGACCTGTGATTCAATCTTCACACCTAACAGTAACACTATGTGCTCCCAAATGGTATAATGGTGTGGGTGGGTATCGTCCAATTGTTTGAAGTTGAATGAGGACTTGGATTTTTCCCCGTCACGTTATGTTGACGTTGTTGTCTGTCTGCAGAATGGAGTCTCCAACGTGTTCATGCCCTTTTGATAGATAGTCCACACAGAGTTGATGTTCCTATTGACCAGAAACCTTGATGTTGTTTTCCTAAATAATTCACCAATGAGCAAACAGCAACGTACTGTCAGCTCCTCCCCCCTCCTTCCTCTCTCAGATGTATTGTCCTATAAAGGGAATAGGCTTCTATTTTGGGACGCAGCTCAAGTAAATGAGGAAAAATCGAAGGCTATATTCTAGATTTAAATAGACATCCCATAGTACCCAGTACACTACAAAGGGAATCAAAACAGTTGATTAGGGATGTATTAAAACGTGCAGTCCTCATTTAAAACCGAATCCACTTCGCCTCATTAATTATTTGCCTCTTTACTCAACCATGTCAATTATTTTGTAAAACAAAACGAGTCAATGTCAAAAGGTAACAATGACCTCCAATCCCCTTCCTACTGCTGCATTACTACCATCCAATGCCACTCTGCATAGATTGAAGCCTAACGATATAGTAAGCCTAACGCATAGCCTATTAGAAACTCAGCATCGAGCTAAGAGTTAGCATCGATACTCTGGACAGACAGCCTCCAAAGTGTCTTCCACCACCAAGACCCACACAGACTGAGGACATCTCGTCAAGTGAAGGCTTTGAATAAGAATCCAGCATCATCACAGATCATTTTATCTAACTAGGCAAGTCAGTTAAGAACAAATTCTTATTTACAATGACGGCCTACCGGGGACAGTGGGTTAACTGCCTTGTTTAGGGGCAGAACGACAGATTTTTTACCTTGTCAGTGGGGAATCGATCTAGCAACTTTTCGGTTACTAGTCTAACGTTCTAACCAACAGGCTAACCTGCCTCCTCGTAACCTCGCGAAAACAGCTTTGAAAATGAAAAAATTCATGGCTCTATTTTAACACACTTAATGGTACAATGGTACATCTACAGCACAGGTGGTAGTACTATACCGTTCAGGAGCGTGGTCAGAAATATTGTTGCTATTTTCGGGACCATTTTTGGTCCGTGTGGCTCAGTTGGTAGAGCATGGCGCTTGCAACGCCAGGGTTGTGGGTTCATTCCCCACGGGGGGACCAGGATGAATATGTATGAAACTTTCCAATTTGTAAGTCGCTCTGGATAAGAGCGTCTGCTAAATGACTTAAATGTAAAATAAAATGTTCACTATTACAATTATAGGCGAACCTGCTGGCGTTGCCGAGAAAGGCTGGGTTTTGATGAATTAACAAGTTGTGTGTGTTTGTCCAAGGTTGTGCCCCTCACTGGCCAATCAGAAGTGCTCCATGGCAAAAATGTGGTTGTTTCAAGTTGTGTATTTACGGTCTTTTATGTGTTACCTTGGGAATTGGTGTCATTGTTAGTCCCGTTATAGTTTGTTAAATGGTTTACAGAAACGAAATAAACAAAATGGAGACGATGTATCTCTGCTAAATACATTAAGTGTCCGCATTGTTCTAAGTATTTGAATGGCTTCCATATCATTCACACTGATATAGGGCTGGGCCTACTAGAAATGACATGATGGCTGAGCATGGACAAACCAAACATTCATTATTGATGAGGTCTAAAAAAGATAATGTATAACTAATCAAATTCTAAACAAAAGGAAACAATAACTTGGTTTAAATAGGCTCTGTCACACTTACAGGCACCATCATTTCTCACCGTGGGCATGTAATATTAAAACCACTCAGACCATAGAGGGATTTACGCACATCAACACTTTTCACAGGACAAAGATCCAATATAAAGGACAAAGACCAATATAAAGACAAAGACCAATATAAAGGACAAAGACCCAATATAAAGGACAAAGACCCAATATAAAGGACAAAGACCCCAAATAAAGGACAAGATCCAAATAAAGGACAATCCAAATATAAAGGACAAAGACCCAATATAAAGGACAAAGACCCAATATAAAGGACAAAGTTCCAATAAAAGGACAAAGTCCAATATAAGGACAAAGACCCAATATAAAGGACAAAGTTCCAATATAAAGGACAAAGACCCAATATAAAGGACAAAGACCCAAATAAAAGGACAAAGATCAAATATAAAGGACAAAGATCCAATTAAAGGACAAGACCAAATATAAAGGACAAAGATCCATATAAAGGACAAAGATCAAATATAAAGGACAAAGATCCAATTAAAGGACAAAGACCCAATATAAAGGACAAAGTTCCAATATAAAGGACAAAGACCAATATAAAGGACAAAGCTCCAATATAAAAGGACCGAAGATCCAATATAAAGGACAAAGATACAATATAAAGGACGTCTCTCTGGAAAAAATTTGATTTGATTTGATTTGATTTGATTTGATTTGACAATATAAAGGACAAAGATACAATATAAAGGACAAAGATACATACATACTGTACATATATATGTATATGACTATCTATCATGCTGAGAGAGACAGAGAGATGGTTAGTTAGGGCCTTCTGAGTAAGCAGAGTCCTAGTAGAGGATCCTGAATGATTGAACCCAATGTTCTGCCGGCCCTCAAATCCTGTGCAAAAATAATACCATTCCTTTAAATATGAATGTATATTTATCTATCTCAACTTTCTCTATTCACGCTGGGAGACAATTCGGTTCTGGTCTGATGTGGGAATTCTCTCAGAGAGAAGTCTGAATAATCGTTATGAAACTGAATTGTTCTGCCCTCAAAACCTGTGTTCAAAAAATTTTTTCCTTTAAATAAATCTGCTGTGTTTTGATGTGACAGAGGCAGAGTGAAGAAGAGAACAAGAGTGTGAGAGAGAGAGAGAATCTCCAGGAGTATGTAACTTCTAACTGATTGGCCACCCAGTAGCTATCCTCCTGTTTCCCTTGTCACTGTGGAGAGAGAGAGGTGGAGGGGGGGACTGGAGAGAGAAGCAGCTGAGGGGGACAGGAGAGGGAGAGGGGATGGTGGGAGGGGGAGAGAACCCAGAGCAGCTGGAGGGGACAGGGAGAGAGGGAGAGGGGATGGTGGGAGGGGGAGAGAACCAGAGCAGCTGCAGGGGGACAGGGGAGAGAGGGAGAGGGGATGGTGGGAGGGGAGAGAAACCCAGAGCAGCTGGAGGGGGACAGGAGAGAGGGAGAGGGGGGGTGGTGGGAGGGGAGAGAACCAGAGCAGCTGGAGGGGGACAGGGAGAGAGGGAGAGGGGGTGGTGGGAGGGGGAGAGAACACCAGAGCAGCTGGAGGGGGACAGGGAGAGAGGGAGAGGGGGATGGTGGGAGGGGAGAGAACCCAGAGCAGCTGGAGGGGGACAGGGAGAGAGGGAGAGGGGTGGTGGGAGGGGAGAGAACCCAGAGCAGCTGGAGGGGGACAGGGAGAGAGGGAGAGGGGGATGGTGGGAGGGGGAGAGAACCCAGAGCAGCTGGAGGGGGACAGGGAGAGAGGAAGGGGATGGTGGAGGGGAGAGAACCAGAGCAGCTGAGGGACAGGGAGAGAGGGAGAGGGGGTGGTGGGAGGGGGAGAGAACCCAGAGCAGCTGGAGGGGGACAGGGAGAGAGGAGAGGGGGGTGGTGGGAGGGGAGAGAACCCAGAGCAGCTGGAGGGGACAGGGAGAGAGGGAGAGGGGGATGGTGGGAGGGGGAGAGAACCCAGAGCAGCTGGAGGGGGACAGGGAGAGAGGGAGAGGGGGGGTGGTGGGAGGGGGAGAGAACCAGAGCAGCTGGAGGGGACAGGGAGAGAGGGAGAGGGGTGGTGGGAGGGGAGAGAACCCAGAGCAGCTGAGGGGCAGAGAGAGGGAGGGGGTGTGGGAGGGGAGAGAACCCAGAGCAGCTGGAGGGGGACAGGGAGAGAGGGAGAGGGGATGGTGGGAGGGGGAGAGAACCCAGAGCAGCTGGAGGGGGACAGGGAGAGAGGGAGAGGGGGATGGTGGAGGGGGAGAGAACCAGAGCAGCTGGAGGGGGACAGGGAGAGAGGGAGATGGGGATGGTGGGAGGGGAGAGAACCCAGAGCAGTTGGAGGGGACAGGGAGAGAGGGAGAGGGGGATGGTGGAGGGGGAAGAGAACCCAGAGCAGCTGGAGGGCTGAGGTAGCAAGGTGTTCTCTGTGGACAGGTTCAAGGCAACATGACAAAGATGAAATATGATCTATTACAACCCTGGTCCAGACCACAAAGATGATCTATTACAACCCTGGACCAGAACAAAGATGATATATTACAAACCCTGTCCAGAACAAAGATGATCTATTACAACCCTGGACCAGAACAAATATGATATATCACAACCCTGGTCCAGAACAAAGATGATATATTACAACCCTGGACGCAAACAAAGATGATCTATTACAACCCTGGACCAGAACAAAGATGATCTATTACAACCCTGGTCCAGAACAAAGAGGAAAGAAGAGCAGGAGCAGCCACTTTAATGTCTGAAGTCTCTCTTATCATAGATAGTGCTGGATATGTGGGATTCTCCTGACACAACAAGATGCACATA
>NW_019943437.1:11594-14605 GCF_002910315.2 Salvelinus sp. IW2-2015 | reverse complement strand
TCATGCGTGAAACACAATGTCACTGAGTTACAGCAGTTCTGCATGGAAGAGTGACCAAAATTCCTCCACAGCAACGTGAGAGACTGATACAACTACAGGAAGTGTTTGGTTGGAGTCATTGCAGCTACAGGTGGACTGATCAACAACTACAGGAAGTGTTTGGTTGGAGTCATTGCAGCTACAGGTGGACTGATCAACAAACTACAGGAAGTGTTTGGTTGGAGTCATTGCAGCTACAGGTGGACTGATCAACAACTACAGGAAGTGTTTGGTTGGAGTCATTGCAGCTACAGGTGGCACAGCGAGATAGAGTGTAAGGGGGCAATTACTTTTTCACACAGGGCATTGGGTGTTGGATAACTTTGTTATGAAATAATGAAACAAGTATGTAATTGTTGTGCTATATTCACTCAGGTTCCCTTTATGTATTATTAGGTTTTGGTTGAATATCATACACATTCAGTATAAAAATATGCAAAAGTAGAGAAAATTAGAAAGGGACAAATACTGTTTCACGGCACCTGGACCAGAACAAAGATGATCTATTACAACCCTGGACCAGAACAAGATGATCTATTACAACCCTGGACCAGAACAAAGATGATCTATCACACCCTGGACCAGAACAAAGATGATCTATTACAACCCTGGTCCAGAACAAAGATGATATATTACAACCCTGGACCAGAACAAATATGATCTATTACAACCCTGGACCAGAACAAAGATGATATATTACAACCCTGGACCAGAACAAAGATGATGTATTACAACCTGGACCAGAACAAAGATGATCTATTACAACCCTGGACCAGAAACAAAGATGATATATTACACTGGACCAAACAAATATGATCTATTACAACCCTGGACCAGAACAAAGATGATCTTTACAACCCTGGACCAGAACAAAGATGATCTATTACAACCCTGGACCAGAACAAAGATGATCTATACCACCCTGGACCAAGACAAAGATGATCTATTACAACCCTGGACCAGAACAAAGAGCATCTATACAACCCTGGACCAGAACAAAGAGGAAAGAAGAGCAGGAGCAGCCACTTTAATGTCTGGAGTCTCTCTTATTCATAGAAGTGCTGGATACTGTGGAGATTCTCCTGACACAACAAGATGCACATATTATTAAAACATTGTTAACCCCACAGACTGGATGGAGCCACAAAAACGACACTAGAGGTACCATTTATAGAGAGAGATGAGAGAGGAGATGAGATATGATAAGATATGATAGATAGAGTTGAATCCTGATCTAAATCAATACTCATTAACACTAGATTGGAGAACTTCTCATTTCAAGACCTGCCACAACATCTCAACTGGGATTAGATCTGGACTTTGACTAGGCCATTCCAAAACCTCAAATGTGTTGTTTTTTAGATATTTTCATGTTGACTTGATTGTGTGTTTTGGATCATTGTCTTGCTGCATGACCCAACTGTGCTTCAGCTTCAGCTCACAGACAGATGAACTGACATTCTCCTGTAGAATTCTCTGATACAGAACAGAATTCATGGTTCCTTCTATTAAACGAGAGATGAGAACCTTGGTGAATATGTGAACCTCCTATTTAGAGGTGATCTGTAACCTGTACAAATAGCTTGTTTTCCATTTCATATGTTCAAAACCTTAGCCCTCCCTGAGGCCTATTATAACTACAGATACTGGTTCGATCCCAGGCTGTGTTGCAGCCGGCCGCGCCCGGGAGACCCATGAGGCGGCGCACAATTGGCCCAGCGTCGTCCAGGTTAGGGGAGGGTTTGCCCGGGCAGGGATGTCCTTGTCCAATCACGCTCTAGCGACCCCTGCGGCGGGCCGGGCGCAATGCGCGCTGACACGGTCACCAGGTGCACTGTGTTTCTCCTACAACACATTGGTGCAGCTGGTTTCCAGGTTAAGCAAACATCGTGTCAAGAAGCAGTGCAGCATGGTCGGGTCGTGTTTCGGAGGAAAAAGGGGTAAAAAAATTATAATAACTGATTGCTTGGTTTTTATGACATTTTATTACAACTAAACTTAGAATGATTCACTTTCCCGGTATTATGGTGACAATGTCCGTGCCAAGCTTGCAATAACACTTCTAGAGATGTGTGAATGTGACCGGATCTGTAAGATAGTTCTGATTATGTTCATAAATCATTGGCCTGTTGGGGAGCAGTATAACGGTGAGTGGACATACTCCCTTTATCTTTACATTGTATCTTTGTCCTTTATTTTGGATCTTTGTCCTTTATATTGTATCTTTGTCCTTTATATTGGATCTTTGTCCTTTATATTGGATCTTTGTCCTTTATATTGGATCTTTGTCCTCACTAACAATGACACCAATTCCAAGGTAACACATAAAAGACCGTAAATACACAACTTGAAACAACCACATATTTTGCCATGGAGCACGTTCTGATTGGCCAGTGAGGGGCACAACCTTGGACAAACACACACAACTTGTTAATTCATCAAAACCCAGCCCTTTCTCGGCAACGCCAGCAGGTTCGCCTATAATTGTAATAGTGAAAATTTTTATATTTTACATTTAAGTCATTTAGCAGACGCTCTTATCCAGAGCGACTTACAAATTGGAAAGTTCATACATATTCATCCTGGTCCCCCCGTGGGAATGAACCCACAACCCTGGCGTTGCAAGCGCCATGCTCTACCAACTGAGCCACACGGGACCAAAAATGGTCCCGAAAATAGCAACAATATTTCTGACACGCTCCTGAACGTATAGTACTACCACCTGTGCTGTAGATGTACCATTGTACCATTAAGTGTGTTAAAATAGAGCCATGAAATTTTCATTTTCAAAGCTGTTTTCGCGAGGTTACGAGGAGGCAGGTAGCCTGTGGTTAGAACGTTAGACTAGTAACCGAAAAGTGCTAGATCGATTCCCGAACTGACAAGGTAAAAAATCTGTCGTTCTGCCCCAAACAAGGCAGTTAACCCACTGTCCCCCGTAGGCCGTCATTGTAAATAAGAATTTGTATCTT
>NW_019943437.1:0-8810 GCF_002910315.2 Salvelinus sp. IW2-2015 | reverse complement strand
CTTTTATATTGTATCTTGTCCTTTATCATTGGATCTTTGTCCTTTTATATTGTATCTTTGTCCTTTATATTGGATCTTTTGTCCTTTAATATTGGATCTTTGTCCTTTATATTGGATCTTTGACCTTTTATAGGTCTTTTCTTTATTTTGGGTCTTTTGTCCTATATATTTGGATCTTTTGTCCTTTATTTGGGGTCTTTGTCCTATATATTGGGTCTTTGTCCTTTATATGGGTCTTTTTCCTTTATATGGGTCTTTGTCCTTTATATATGGTTCTTTGTCCTTTATATTGGGTCTTTGTCCTTTATATTGGATCTTTGGTCCCTTGAAAAGTGTGAGTGCGTAAATCCCTCTATGGTCTGAGTGGTTTTAATATTACATGCCCACGGTGAGAAATGATGGTGCCTGTAAGTGTGACAGAGCCTATTTAAACCAAGTTATTTTCTTTGTTTAGAATTTGATTAGTTATACATTATCTTTTTTAGACCTCATCAATAATGAATGTTTGGTTTGTCCATGCTCAGCCATCATGTCATTTCTAGTAGGCCCAGCCCCTATATCAGTGTGAATGATATGGAAGCCATTCAAATACTTAGAACAATGCGGACACTTAATGTATTTAGCAGAGATACATCTGTCTCCATTTTGTTATTTCGTTTCTGTAAACCATTTAACAAACTATAACGGGACTAACAATGACACCAATTCCAAGGTAACACATAAAAGACCGTAAATACATCTCTCCTAACTGACTTGCCTAGTTAGATAAAATGATCTGTGATGATGCTGGATTCTTATTCAAAGCCTTCACTGACGAGATGTCCTCAGTCTGTGTGGGTCTTGGTGGTGGAAGACACTGTTTGGAGGCTGTCTGTCCAGAGTTATCCCCAATGCTGAGTTTAAACATGCGTTAGGCTATCGATGCGTTAGGCTATCGATGCGTTAGGCTATCGATGCGTTAGGCTATCGATGCGTTAGGCTATCAATGCGTTAGGCTATCAATGCGTTAGGCTATCAATGCGTTAGGCTATCAATGCGTTAGGCTATCAATGTAGAATCTGCAGAGTGCATTGGATGGTAGTAATGCAGCAGTGAGGAAGGGGATTGGAGGTCATTGTTACCTTTTGACATTGACTCGTTTATGTTTTACAAAAATAATTGACATGGTTGAGTAAAGAGGCAAATAATTAATGAGGCGAAGTGGATTCGCTTTTAAATGAGGACGTGCACGTTTTAAATACATCCCTAATCAACTGTTTTGATTTCCCCTTGAGTGGACTTACATCCCGTAAGTCCACTCAAGGGGAAATCAAAACAGTTGATTAGGGATGTATTTAAAATCTATTTAAATCTAGAATATAGCCTTCGATTTTTCCTCATTTACTTGAGCTGCGTCCCAAATAGAAGCCTATTCCCTTTATAGAGCAATACATCTGAGAGAGGGAAGGAGGGGGGGGAGGAGCTGACAGTACGTTGCTGTTTGCTCATTGGTGAATTATTTAGGAAAACAACATCAAGGTTTCTGGTCAATAGGAACATCAACTCTGTGTGACTATCTATCACAAAGGGCATGAACACGTTGGAGACTCCYTTCTGCCAGACAGACASACAACGTCAACATAACGTGGACGGGGGAAAAATCCAAGTCCTCATTCAACTTCAAATCCAATTGGACGATACCCACCCACACCATTATACCATTTGGGAGTGGATATGGCACGTGCTTGGCAAGATATGGATGGCTCAAGATCGGGGCTGGGCAGACGGCAGGAACTCTCACGGCCCGGCTGAGATGCGCACAGTGGTCATGGTGCGTGTGCCGGAACTGTGGTACCGTCGGCTGGAGAATGCATCGCACTAGCAGGCTTAGTGCGGGGAGAATGGAGCAATAGGGCATACTGGACCCTGGAAGTACGCAGACTTAGGGCCAATAGTGCTAGTGATTGCTGCGAAACTGGTGGTACCGCTTGGGGACACGCCAATCTCAGGGCTTAGTGCGGGAGCAGCAACAGGACGCCAGGACTCTGCGACGACGCACAGGAGGCTTGGTGTCGTGGTGCGGACTTTCTCGCGCTTAAGTTACCGGGCTGGTAGACACGACTACCATTGAGAGCGTAAGAGTGAGAAGGAGTCAGAACAAGGGATCACTGGTAAGATCACTCCACTGGGACACCTCGGTGTAGGTCACTGATTGGTGTAATTGAGTGGGCATGCTGAGGTGAGTAGGAAGTGGGCAGCACTCAGGAATAATAATACGGTCCACATGTTCTCTACGGTAGTACTTGGCTCTCACTTATGCTGGACCTATATGAGGCCTGCTTCCACAGACCTTAGCAGGTTTGATTTACTGCTCTCACCTTCGCCCTGACCAGTTGCGGGGAGGTGAGGAATACCCGCAGGGCTATGTAGTGTCGAACGACGGGCGACACCATGCGTAAGTCTTGGTGCCAATGTAAAGCGGCCAGGAGACGCACTGGTGGCCAGATGCGTTGGCGGCTGCATTCGCATCTCGGACTCGCAATATCATACTCTATCGTCCGCCCTCTCCGATTACGAAGGTAGGGTGGTTATGCTACCATATGCATCTAGGGCCACTTAGCCACTGGTTATCAGGAGACCAACACATGCACTCTTAGCCTGACGTAGAGGACTAATGGTGTATGCCCTCGTACCCTCGAGCTTCTCCACGGTAAAGCTGGGGGGAGTAGGCCGTCGAGGTCTTCCTCATACCTGAACAATATCGCCACTCTCCTTTACGCCCCCCCCATCAATAATATATTTTTGGTAGCATTGACTCACAGGCTTCCTACATTGCGTCACGTCGTCGATGCTCTCCAATTCGCCTCTCCGAGTTTAATCCTCCTCGCCTGCGCATGAGAATCCAGGCGGGCTGCCGGAACTACTAGCTTGGGTACGATCGCCCACTACTTGTCGATTCTTCCACGTATGTAGCCCAGAACCTGCTCCATATGCCTACATCTCCTTATGCGTATTAACACGCTTCTGTCCGGGTTTTGTGTGTGAGGTATAATTCTGTACAGATCGTCTTGCGGTGAGAGATTGGATACCAAGCGCGCATAGCTGGTGTGACATTAAATACATCCTATGGCTGTGGCCCTCAACAACTGGCCATCATGCAGCCCATACGACACTAAGTGACTATGCTGTCAGTACGAGTTTATTTATACTGTCAATAGCATGTACTGTATATCAACTGTATAGTACTGTACTTAAGTATATCACTGTCCACTATCAATCTCATGTACTGATATATAAATACTGTATAGTCCACTGTAATTATGACAGTATTCCAACTGTATTCAACTGATAATCCTAGGTATAGTCATAACTGTAAATTATACCCATACTGTTCTGTAATCCCATCAAACTCCTATCTCTTCTAATGTATATGACTATATATATCAGGATATATATCGCTCTCCCCATCAATGTAATACTGGCTCTATCAACGAACTAGATATATCCTCTTTCTCTAATCGTCTTTGTTTTGCAGGGATAATCAAAGTACAGATAGGGTTGCGTACTAATACCGAATACAGTCCACACTGGTCGCTTGTTCCATCGATCAGTGCAAGTCTAAATAGCCTTGTGTAATACCCCGGGCTTAATGGCTTGTATCTCAAGGTATATCAATACACCCTCTCTCGTTACGAGCGTCTAGTCAATAAACACGAATGACAAATCTGTTGTTCCATACCCATATCGATTGATAAACATTAACACGATAATAGAACATCACTATTCAGTCTACCGTTTTGCATACTTATTCTAATAATGTTCCTGTTGTCTGGCGTCACTATAATGTCTACGTTTAAAAACCTTCAGCACAGAGGCCATATACACCGATTGAACATGAATGCTAGCCCTTCCATAACCTAGCGCTGTGTCGAAATTCTGATTGAGGACGTAGTAGTAAGTGGTCGCGCGAGACTATTAATTATGAAGCTGTTATAGCCACCACATATACGGGATATGAATTAAATACAAATATCAATAGCTCCTTGTACTTTGGTCTTGTAGAGGCGCAGCGCTAAATGACTGCTTCCACAATAAACAAAACCACCGTAACACAATGGCCGTGTTGTACTTTTATCTCACATCCCATTGTAGGCGCTATGTAAATACTCTTTTATCTTGCTTCTTTATATATATTGAATACGACCTTGACTATCCTGCGTCTGAAGTAGCAGCGGTAAAAGGGTGGTCACATGAGGGATATTATTAAGATTACTCATCTCTTTTCTTGTCCTTTCGTAATTAGAGACGTATATTAAACTTATCGAGGTATAGAGTCAACGATGATGGCCCTTTTGGTAATCACTATTTGCTCATTTTTAGTCCAGGAGCGCTCTCTAACGTGGCGGATCAAGACAATAGAAGCGGTGGCGTATATGCCGAACCTCCAACTGTAGAATGTGGACATCTTATGGTTGAAATGCATTACATGCCAACTCGACTGGTTAGGCCTGATACATATTAGTTATGAAATGCATGATGTTGAGAATGGAGAGTTCGAAAGGTGGAAAACTTTAGAGGTGGGTGCGTTGGTAAGTGAGATCCGAGCCTTTATGGCTTGTTCCCATTACGTCTTGCTCCGAACGCACGTGACCACTTCTCCCTCAATAGCCCGTTACCAAAACGTAGGATAATCTACGTCGGCTTTGCTCTGCAGGGATAGATACTCATCACTGAAGAGTACAACACAGGGCCTTGTATCTACGTACGTCTGTTCTCTCTAGATAAACCGTCCGCCTCAACTATACTGCCTACTGGATTGCGTGTTGGGCATGAGCGTGTACCGATGGCTTGTCCACAACATCAGACTGTATGACTTTCATATCACCTTCGATGTCTAAGGGGAATACTGCGCGAGCAAGGGCTAGTGATGGCAAAATCAATCAATCCTGCCTGTCGTATTATATGTAACTTCGACTTTGTAGGTTACGTCCTCTGTGGCTGTTCGCTGTCGTGTGACGTGATTGCTGTGTGTGAGATGAGTGCTTGGTCGATCAGCCGTGTCTGTCTCTCCCTGGTTGGTGTAGTTGCATGGTGTTGTGACGCTGTTCGATGTCATAGTCCACTGCTTGTGCTTGTGATCGGATGTCGGTTAGAAGTGCGTGTAGTCAGCTAGTCGTTTGTACCGTCATAAGTCCCTCGTGGTGTTGCTTGGGAGTTAGATGGGTCTGATTCAAATCTGTCGTGATGCATAGTGCCTTCCGTTAGGTTGTTGTGTGACTCGATGAGTAGCGGTGTACGTGCGTGTGTTCAGACACTGGTGACTAGTTGTGACTGTGTGTGTGTTGGTGCCGTTGTACATTCGATATGGTCGTCTGTGCTGTTCTTGTGGTAGGTAGGAGCGGTTAGTGATGACTGTCGTGTGTGTGACACCGTTGTGCGTGAGTGTCGAGTGATTGCCTGCTCTGGTTTGCTGTTGCCCTGTGATTGTGGTGCGGTAATGGTGTAGTGTGCTGTGTTCGCACTGGTTGAAGCTGCATGTAGCCTGTGTGTGTTGTGCTTGGCTTGGTGTGATTGTGGGACATGGTGAGACTGATAGTGAACTGGGTTGTTGACCTCGTAAGCTGTGTGGTTTGGACTGTTCATGGCTCGGTGTGTGTTCGTTGTGTGTGGTGTGTGTGTGCATGGGTAGGGGTTAAGTGGGCTGTGTGATCGATCGCTGCTGTTTTGTGTGGTGACTCTGGTCGATGCGACTTCTGTTGTAGGTTAAGCGGTCAACACGGTGTTCACGAGGCACCAAGGTTGCCCTATGCACTGAGCTTTAAGCCAACGTCATAGCTCAATTCAATTTACGAGGACGCGAGCGAGTGTAGGTCATGGAGAGTCTCTCTGGTGGTTCGAGGAACCATACTGTTGAATTCTCGACTAAAGCACTTGCTTGATACTGGTGGGCAGGGGATAAAGGCTGTTCACTACTCTGTGACTCACTAGTCCTCGGTGTTGATAGACGGACGTCGGTTTAAATAGGCTTGTTACACACGTCGAGAAAGAGCATGAGGAGAGATAGGCCTTTTCATTTGACTGAAGAGAGGCTTTGTTTAATTTTGATCCGCATGGTGATGATGAGCTTTTACATATTGCAAAAGTTCACTATCAAAGTCTGCATTACGTATTATTAATCTTATTAGAATTGATCCATGATGGTAGTATCTCATAGATGTGATACTCTACTAACTGATTTCACATTTCTTCGTACTAATACCTACTGTAATCGGACGAGGCGTAACGACACATAGTCATCTATGCTAGCTAGTGATCACAACTGACTGACAACAAGTCGATATAAGCGGATTAGGGTAAGTCTTTCTGTATGTGAATACTACTGGAAACATCATACCACACAATCGTAGCGAAGGTGGCAAGTACTCTACTCGCTTAGCTGACATACTACTGACTACAACCATGATAAACAGCAACTACGGAGCAAGCGCACACTCACTCTAGTGGACTATAGATATCCTACCACTGATTCTACAATCCACTGTACAGAAGAATGGGGCCAGTCTCTCTGATGCTCGATACCTATCTGAACAACATGTAGGAGACAGGGAGCTACACACTCTCTGTGTCGCACCCTCACCTGAACGATCTTTACATACACTCTGTCTCACGTATGGACGAGTCTCTCATCGGTGATTCACTACTACGACATACAACTCAGTCGGATGGGAGATCTATCTGTGTGCATACATACTTATTAACATACTATGTAGGATTGCAGGCGTCTCTCTCTTGTGATACACTACTGATCTCAACATGATTACCGCCAATTCGGCGATCACTCCCTCGTGTGGTGAATAGCATCAGGCATGATTGACAAACACCTAGCTCACGGATGAGGAATCTCTACTCTCGTGGGTATGACTCATCTGAACTCTACAACATAGATAAGTGAGAACATGGGTGAGAGCGTCCTCACTTCCTCAGTGTTGATCACCTTGCTGTAGTTAACAAACGATGTAGGTCGAGATGGGAGTCTCTTCTGTTGTGATACCTACTGGATCTCCACCATAAATAGCTTGAAAGAAGGAACATGTGGTTGATCTACTCATGTTAGTTGATACTAGATCTTGATGGTACACAAGACCCTAAGCCGGACTGTCTATGAACATGTGAGTCAGGATGCTGGAAGATCTATATCTCTTGTGTGAGATGCTGAAGCAGAAACTGAGGTATAATTACAAAATGCTATATTTACGGATGGGAAATACTCATCTGTGTGAATACACATACTAGATTAAACACACTTATGTATTCGAAGATGGGAGTTTTCTCTGTGTGTGATTATCTTGATTCAACAGAACAGATATCAAGGAGCTGAAGTGTCTGGGTGATGTATAAAATCCTACTGATACAACATGTAAGAGGGAGTCTCTCTGTGTATACTATGATTACAACATGTAAGGATGGGGTTCTCTCTGTGTTGATACCTACTGATTACAACATGTAAGGATGGGAGTCTCTCTGTGTGATACCTACTGATACAAAATGTAGGATGGGAGTCTCTCTGTGTGATACCTACTGATTACACATGTAAGGATGGGATCTCTCTGTGTGATACCTACTGATTACAACATGAAGGATGGGAGTCTCCTGTGTGATACCTACTGATTACAACATGTGGATGGAGTCTCTCTGTGTGATACCTACTGATTACAACATGAGGATGGGAGTCTCTCTTGTGTGATACCTACTGATTACAAACATGTAAGGATGGGAGTCTCCTCTGTGTGATCTACTGATTACAACATGTAAGTGTGGGCCTCTGTGTGATACTACTGATTACACATGTAGGATGGGATTCTCTCTGTGTTGATACTACTGATTACAACATGGTAGGATGGGAGTCTCTCTGTGTGATACTACTGATTACAACATGTAGGATGGGAGTCTCTCTGTGTGAACCTTTGATTACAAATGTAAGGATGGGAGTCTCTCTGTGTGATACCTACTGATTAAAACATGTAAGGATGGGAGTCTCTCTGTGTGATACTACTGATTACAACATGAGGATGGGGTCTCTCTGTGTATACCTACTGATTACAACATGTAGGATGGGAGTCTCTCTGTGTGATACCTACTGATTACAACATGTAAGGATGGGAGTCTCTCTGTGTGATACCTACTGATTACAACTGTAAGGATGGGGTCTCTCTGTTGTGATCCTACTGATTACAACATGTAAGGATGGGAGTCTCTCTGTGTGACCTGTTGATTACAACATGTAAGGATGGGAGTCTCTCTGTGTGACCCTACTGATTACAACATGTAGGATGGGATTCTCTCTGTGTGATACTACTGATTACAACATGTAGGATGGGAGTCTCTCTGTGTGATACTTATGATTACAACATGTAGGAATGGGAGTCTCTCTGTGTGATACGCTACTGATTACAACATGTAGGATGGGAGTCTCTCTGTGTGATACCTACTGATTACAAATGTAAGGATGGGAGTCTCTCTGGTGATACCTACTGATTACAACATGTAGGATGGGAGTCTCTCTGTGTGATACCTACTGATTACAACATGTAAGGTGGGTGTCTCTCTGTGTGATACCTACTGATTAACAATGTGAGATGGAGTCTCTCTGTGTGTATACCTACTGATTACAACAATGTAGGATGGGGAGTCTCTCTGTGTGATACTACTGTATACAACATGTAGGATGGGAGTTCTCCTGTGTAATACCTACTGATTACAACATGTAGGTGGGAGTCTCTTTTGTGATACCTACTGTTACAATCTCACCCTAACAGTAACACTATGTGCAT
>NW_019943436.1:158336-165583 GCF_002910315.2 Salvelinus sp. IW2-2015 | reverse complement strand
GGGAAGGAGGAAGAGGAGGAGGGTGGTTATTGAAAGAATACAGAGAATGGATGGATGGATGGATGGCACAGACATTTGAGTTATTCTTATTCTTCATTCTGGTTTAATTGATGGAGAATAAGAAGGAGCCTTTCTGAAGGAATCGTGCCTCAGTGTGAGGAGACAGAGGAGCAGACCAAATGCTCCCGCTCGCAGACAGCCGTTTCAAATCTATTGTTTATCTCACTGATTTATCTCAAAGCCACTTATTTTGGACCAATACGGTAAAACAGGCTCCAAGAGAAATGAATGGAGGGTATTGTCAGTGGTGAATAATATCGCCCTGAAAACATATTGTCAAGAAAATATAGCATCCTTCACAAGGCTCTTATTTATTATCTTGCATTTCATTTTTTCTCCATGATTTATGGCTGTGCCTCTCTGGCTCTATAAGAATCATGAGTGAATCTTGTCACTGGCCAATATTTAAACCTTTCTGTGATTTGTTTGTTTTGATCTGAGTGTTCTAAGTTAGTGAACTCTGGGTAATTGTGATTATTTTCGGGCATTGCTAGTGACATCACTTCTGTAGTCTTTTGTTTGGATTTTCTGCTTGTGTAATAACTCCATAAAGTCAACAGTCTTTTATCCAGACAGAGTTTTAACAAACGTTGTTTAAGCCCCCTTGTTATATTTGAGTCTTTTCCCTGCAGACTGAGCCCGTTTAACCATCCCACGGGGCCGATCGGCTGGGCTTAGAGCTCCGTTGTCCTCTTACTGAAGCTACTCCATTCCTCAGCTCTATCTTTCTATTCATAGTCACTCTGACTTCAACCATTTGCTCATGGAATTTTGGCCTTTCACTTGTGGTTTCGGCTAGTGCTTCACACAGCAATGTGTGTGTGTGTGTGTGTTTCTCTAGATGCACAAAAGCAAGGGAGACCGAGTCGAGAGAGAAATAAGAGAGAGAGAGAAATTGAGAAAGAGAAAGTGTGTGTGTGTGTGTGTGTTTTTTTTCCGGAGAAAGAGAATCTGGTGGTCTCCTAGTGATTTGAACATAACGAGAAAATAAAACCCAGGGCTTTTACCAGCGTGAGGAGTCTGGGGCCTCTGCCAAAACAAAGAGATTTTAGAGCCGACAGACGCTCAACACAGGACTGGAGTAAGGCAGCAAACCAGGCCGTGCTTGACGGATGGGAGATGGGGCTCGGATACTTTAAAAGGATCTCACTCGAGCTGCGTTGTCATCACCCCGAAGATAATTGTGCTGAAGGACATTTAATCCCTGAAAAATGGTAAAATACACAGGGCCTCCGCGGATAATTCTGGGACTTGTTTCTCTTTTTAAATCTAATCTTTAGGACGTATTATTGTAATACAGTATCATATCTTATATTGATTTATTTTCTACCACAAAATGAATGTGATTGATGGAGTTGATTGGATAGAGCGGTACAGTTTGTCTCTGATTGTGTGTAAGTCCTACACTTGTAAAACAGATATTGTTGCTGTGAAAATAAGTAAGAAAAGGAAAAAAAACAGACAGCATTTGATTCTGATAGCATTGTCACGGTGACAACGGCTTTGTGCAAACTAAGGAAAGGATACTTTCGTATTCATTTGAAAATACTATCGGATTTTATCCCTTGGCCCTTGAAGAAAGGCTGTATTTATCAATGTTTCCTTTGTTGTGAATGTCACTGTATCGTGTGTGTGTGTGTGTGTGTGTGTGTCTGTGTGTGTGTGTGTGAGAAAGAGTGGAGAGGACACGCCTGACTTGTTGAAAGACTCCTTTCCCTCCCTTTCTCACTCTCTCTCTCTTTCTCTCTCTTCTCTTCTCTCTTTTTCTCTCTCTCTTCTCTCTCTCTTTCTCTCTCTCTCTCTTCTCTTCTCTTCTCTTCTCTTCTCTCTCTCTCTCTCTCTCTCTCTCTCTTCTCTCTCTCTAATCTCTCTTTCTCTGTGGTGTCTCAGGTCAGGTGGTTGAGTAGAGCTGCAGAGTGAGCTAGTTTCCCCAGCCCTGTGTCACTGAGAGCAGGAAACTGTTTAGCTTTAGAGAAACAGACCTCTGTTTACAATCTCTACAGGAGAGAAACTGTGTAACTCTGTGTAAGTGTTTGCTTGGCCCCACAGGCTCACAGCTTTGTATTTATGTTAAGGGCACATTAGGCCAGCAAACCACAAACTCACCTTTCCATACACTGCACATATTGCGTAAGGTGTATTTCACAAGGTAGCTAGCTAAGCTTCCTGCCATGCAGGACCTCTATACCATAAGACTACTGAACATCTAATCAAATGGCTACCCAGACTAGTTGCATTGCCCCCCCCCCCCCCCCCCTTCTTTACAGTGCTGCTACTCTCTGTTATTTTCTATACATAAGTCACTTTAATCACTCTACCTACATGTATATATTACCCCTATAACTTCAACTAACCGGTGCCCCTGCACATTGACTCTGTACCGGTAGCCCCTGTATTTAGCCTCGCTATTGTTATTTTACTGCTGCTCTTTAATTATTTGTAACTTTTATTTCTTTTTTTTTAGGTATTTTTCTTAAAACTGCATTGTTGGTTAAGGGCTTGTAAGTAAGCATTTCACTGTTGTTCTACCTGTTGTATTTGGCGCATGTAACAAATCAAATGTTATTTGATTTTATTAACAAAGGTGTATTTTCCTGCAGTCAATGACCAAAAGTGGCCTCATTGGTGGAATGTTATTCATCATTTCATGATTAATAAATATAATTATTTGTTTAAACTACGAACATCTGGTGTTTCTATGTCAAACGGTTTTGTTATATTTCAGTCTTCTGTGATGTACATAAAGTGTAATATTGGGATGCAAACTCAAAATGTAATAGATTTCACCTCTATATCTGACATGGTACATGTGTCTTGTTTTTTTAAGCCCATAACCATGTGTGTGAGGTGTTACTTTTGTTTCAAAGTAGATGTGTTTAAAACTACCCAGAAACACTCTGTGTGACCCTGATTTAGCCCACTGCAGTAAAAGGTTAAACAATGTGCACACCTTAATTCCTTTGTTGATGTAACACTTCTGGTTTGCAGTATTGTGGCGTAACAGAGAGTTTTTTGGGGGGAGGGACTTGTTTTCTTTTGGTGGAGTGAGGTGCTGAATTGTGTCGACACACAGATGCACGCACACATGCTCACACACACACATACTCACACACACACATGCTCACACATGCTCACAGGCACACATGCTCACACTCACACATGCTCACACACACACAGGCTCACATGCACACAGCTCACAACACATCAAAAAAACCATGCTCACACACACCACGCTCTCACACAGCTCCACACACACATCTCACACACAACACACATACACAATCTCACACACTGCACCACGACACACATCCCAAAGGCTACCACATCGTCCATCACAGGCACACAGTGCTACACACTCACACATGCCAACACAACACACACACAGACACGACACACACACACAATGGCTCACACATGCGTCACACACACACATGCTCACACACACACGTCTCACACACACACACACACCACACACACACACACACACACACACACACACACAACACACCAACACACACACACACGAGCACACACACCACACACAGCACACACCACCACACACCACACACACACACACTGCTCACACCACATCACACTCACACCACACACATGCTCACACACATCACACACACACACACACACACCACACACACACACCACGCACACACACACACACACACACATTCACACACACACACACACACACACCACACACACACACACACACACACACGTGCTCACACACACACGTGCTCACACACACATGTGCACACACACACGTGCTCACACACACACACATGCTCACACACAGAACAGTGAAAAGTTCAATGTTAAAACTGTAAGGAGTTAGTCTCCCACATGAAACCATCAAACACTCTGCTGCATCCCGCTTTATGGTAGTCACATGGTACACGGTGGAAGATTTGGTTTTTTCCTACCACAGCAGGGGAATTAAGTTGACAGTAATTTGGACTGGAAACGCCCCGCCAAAATGTTTTGGTAGCTCTCCCTCTGTTTCTCTCCTAGTTTTCTCCTTCCTTAATAGTGGAGGTTATGGTGTACGGACGGAAAGAGCGATCCTTCCAACTATGTCACAACTACTCTGATACTAGGGAACTTTTAAAGGCAACTCCATGCTTTTTGAATTGAGTGAAAATCAGTCGCAGAGGGTTTTTAAAGATACCTTTTGGGTGGGTGGGTTTTTTCAGGCAGACATACAGCTTCAGAAATGACCCAGTGTTTACATCTCTGTCTGTCAAATGCAGACGCTGGCTTCACAGGCTCCCTCCATGTATTCCACTTTCTCAGCTGCTGTCACACTGGGTGTGTCAACCTAACAGCATTTGTTATAGTCTCCGTAAAATATTTGAATTTCTGCAGAGCGAGCTTGGGGAAGGTAATGCACATGGTAAGCCTCTCAGGCTCCTGTCTAGAGTTCCTGGGCTGAGGGCTGAGGGCTGACGGCTGACGGCTGAGAGCTGAGAGCTGAGGGCTGAGAGCTGAGAGCTGAGGGCTGAGGGCTGAGGCGAGGGGGCACATTTATGGTACAAAGCCTATTTTGCTGGTAGAGAGAGGTAGAGAGAGGTAGCGAGAGGTAGAGAGAGAGAGAGAGTGTGTGTCGTCGGTGCAGCGTCATACAATGGCATCTCTGGTGTAGGCCGTGGCGTGCTGGACAGAGTGGGATTACACGTCCCACTGCGCGCACCTCGTTCTGAATGGCTGCCCACCGCCGCTCTCCTCTCTTCGAGTCCCCTCTCCCGGGTCGGAACGACAGAGCGCTGTTCGTTCTTCCTCCCACGCATACAGCATTCCCAGGAATTAGTCCAGCTCTCTGAGTGCTGGTTTAAATCCTCCAGACCTAACAAGCCACCCCGGTCCTCTCCTCTCCAGCCTGGAGTAAACCTGAGTGCTGGTTTAAATCCTCCACTGACCAAACCCTGTCCCGTGACAAACCCTGTCCTCTCCCCCTTCCCCTTTGGTTCCACCGCCTGCCGCGTGCACCAAACCCTGTCCCGTGCACAAACCCTTGTCCGTGACCAAACCCTGTCCGCGTGATCCAAACCCTTCGTGACCAAACCCCTGTCCGTGGCACAAACCCTGTCCGTGACCAAACCCTGTCCTGACCCAAACCCTGTCCGTGGAACCCAAACCCTGTCCGCTGCACAAACACCCCTGTCCGTGCACAAACCCTGTCCGTGACCAAACCCTGTCCGCGCCCACAAACCCTGTCCGCTGACCAAACCCTGTCCGTGCACAAACCCTGTCCGTGACCTACAACCCTGTCCGTTGACCCAAAAACCCTGTCCGTGAAACCAAACCCCTGCGCCGTCGCCACCAAACCCTGTCCTCTGCACAACCCTTGGTTCCGTGACCAAAACCCTCTTGTCCGTGACCAAACCCTGTCCTGCACAAACCCTGTCCGTAGCACAAACCCTGTGTCCGTTGACCAAACCCTGTCCCGCTTTGACCCCACAACCCTTGTCCGTGCACAAAACCTCCTGTCCGCTGCACAACCACCCTGATCGATGCACAAAACCCTTGTCCCGTGACCCAAACCCTGTCCGCGTCCACAAACCCCTGTCGTGACGCAAACCCTGCCCTTCCTAGTGCACAAACCCTGTCCGCTGACCAAACCCTGTCCGTGCACCAAAAACCCCTGCTCCGTGCACAACCGTCTGTTCCGTGCAAACCAAAACCCTGTCCGCTGACCAAACCCTTGTCCGTGCACAAACCCTGTCCGTGGCAACAAACCTATGTCCGTCGCACAAACCCCTGTCCGGCAGACGCACCAAAGATAGGAAACGCTGTATGTGTTCTCTGTCACTGCGGGTTGGCTTGACTCAATGCTGTTACATGTCACTATAACCAGCTTTATTCCACAGGCCTAGCTCCTAACGTTATTGGCTGACCTTACATGCTGTTCAATGTACTATACCCAGCTTTATTCTCCCAGGCTAGTCCTACACAGTTATGGCCTGCGGCTTGAAGGATGGAATAAATTAAAATCTCCGATCAGTAATTATGCGCGTGTGGAGTAAATGTAAACCCATACAAAAACGTTCCCCCTATCTGCCAATTTCCTCCGAGGTATTGCCTTTCTAATCTCCCCTGCTGGATGTGTCGCTTAAAACATCCTCTTGCTCGAACTGGTGACAGTTAACTCAATTAAGCTTTCGCCCCGCTGCGGCGGGGTGGGCGTTGTGTTGTTGTGAGCGGCCACACGCTGCCCCAGACTCCCTCACTGTGTTGTGGTGCTTGGAAGAGTTCTGGCTGCTGTGGCTGTGTGCGTGTGTGTGTGTTGTGTGTGTGTGTGTGTTGTGTGTGTGTGTGTTGTCTGTGCTGTGTTGTCGTTCGTGTGTGCTGACTCTGTGTGTTGTGTGTGCGTGCGTGTGTGTGTTGGGTATAACTTAGCGAACTAATATGAATACTCTACAAACAAAACAGATACGATGATCACATAACCCATAATGCCCAAATATTTGTGAAGTTTTCTTATGACGCTCACGTGTAACTCCACTACATACCACGAACACGCCCTAAAGCCACTTCCCTGCCTATCATAAGACTTCTTCTCCCTACTATCCTTCCCCTTCCCCCGCAGGACAAGACTTCAGATAACTTGTTTCGAGAGGCCTGGATCATAGGCCCTGCCATATGGCCATAAACGGCACCTGTCACCGCTACTACCATCATTCTTAGCACTCACCTGGGGACTGGGCAGGCGCAGAACGAGACGAAAACGAGGAGAGGGGACTGCAGGACGCGACACAATACTTATATTAAAGCCGCATTTCGGGGCAGCCTAAGTGTTCGAAGGCCTATTCGCCGTGTGCTGCCCAGTGCTGCTGTGCATGTAGCGTTGTGGTGTGGCTGTGCAGCATGTGTGCGTGTGTCGTTACGATGCTGTGGTGTGTGTACCGCCGTGTGTGCGGCCGACCGTTAGCAGGCTTAAACCTCCCTTAAACAAGGGGATCAACACACATTGTCAGGCGTCGTGCGCCTCGCGCCGTTTTAGAACACACACCCACATACAGCTCTAACGTACTTGGTCACAAATGACCAAAATAACACCCTTTCTGCTTCTAAACACAAACAGCCTCCCTCCGGTTCCTTGTAATTGACGGTTTAAATCCCTTCTCACCTAACGCCTTTCATCCCCTCCACGCCACCGAACACGGCGGTCTACT